>NC_044303.2:239072621-239165451 GCF_007474595.2 Lynx canadensis | reverse complement strand
GATGGGGTGATGGGGGACAGGGAATGGGGGATGGGGGATGGGCAGATGGGGGATGGGGGATGGGGTGTGGGGGACGGGGGCATAGGGGACTGGGGGATTGGGGACGGGGGGGCAGGGGATGGGAGGACAGGGGGATGGGGGGCAGGGGATGGGGAAATGGGGACAGGGGACGGGGGGACAGGAGATGGGCAGATGGGGGCATGGGGGATGGGGGCGGGGGACGGGGGCACAGGGGACTGGGGGGGATGGGGGATGGGGGGCAGGGGATTGGGGGACAGGGGAGGGGGGACGGGGAACGGGAGATGGGCGGATGGGGGGTCAGGGGGACAGGGGATGGGGGATGGGGATGGGGGATGGGGGATGGGGATGGGGGATGCGCAGGTGGGGGGATGGGTCACGGAGGGATGGGGGATGGGGGGACGGGGGGACAGGGGGATGGGGACAGGGGATCGAAGAAGGATGACAGGCAGATGACAGGGGTTGATACATGACGGGTGACAGGTGGATAGATACTGGACGGTAGGTGATAGGTGGCTGACACGTAGACAGAGGCACACAGGTGACAGATGACATGAGTTGAATTGCGTCCCCTCCAAAATTCACTTGCTGAATTTCTAAGCCCCTGTAGGTCACGGTGTGACCTTATTTGGAGGCAGGGTCTTCCCAGAGGTAATCGAGGGAAGTTGAGGCTTGAGGGTGTGCCCCAGTCCCGTGTGACCGACGTCCTCAGAGTTACAGAGACGCGTGTAGGGAGGTCTGGAGCAGATTGTCCCTCACAGCCTCAGGAGGAATGCCTTCTACCGGCGCACCTCGATTTCGGGTTTCTGGCCTCCGGAAACGTAAGGCAACAAATGTCTACTCCTCAGGCCGCCCGGCGCGCGGGGGGTTGTACACGGCCGTGGCCAACCGACGCAGAGAGACGACGGGTGGATGGACGGACCGTGACGGGCAGAGGGCAGACCGACAGACAGACAGGTGCTTTTTCCTATCTAGCGCATAAACACCGACAGCACGGCCCTCGGACGGCAGGCCTCACGGCAGGGACACGCGCTCCCGAATCCCGTCATCGCAGGTGGAAAGGAGGACCAGAGTTAAGATGCTACGTCCAGGGGCAGAGACGGGGAGCAAAGCGGGAGCGAACGCACACGGCTTGGGCCGTGCCACGGCGGGGTGTGGGGGCGTCCCGCCGTTACCTTTCAGCAGGGGGCAGATCTTCCAGACGCCAGCGGCCCCTTCCCTGGTGAACTGCCCCAGGGCCAGCTCCATGTAGAAGAGCGGCACCCCAGCAATGGCCATGAAGAGCAGGTAGGGGACCAGGAAGGCGCCTGTGGGACAGGACAGCGCGTCAGCCCGCGGGCTGCGGACGGGCCCGTGTGCTCGCTCCCCGGGGCGCGGCCGTCCCAGCGCCACCCACACCAGGTCGCGGGCACGACCGCGCTCACCCATCTCCCGCCGGTTTCCCCCTGAAGCTCCCTGCGTGGCCGCCCTCCGAGGGGAAGTCCCTGGCTGGGCTGGGTGAGCCCCCTACCTCCCTGCCCGGCCCCCACTGTCATCAGCGCCCTGACACGTCCCCACTGAAACCCCGGCCGTCCCTTGGGCCAAGTTTGAAATCAACCCAAGAGCAGAGCAGATGAAGCCCCTGCCCACACACCGTCTTTGCTCCTGGGTCCGGCCTCCCCCCTGCCCTGCAGACGCCGGCCTCCGCCCCTCGTGAGCTCTAACTGCCCGCCGGGAGCTGAGGTCCAGTCCTGCCCTTCGTGGGTTCCGTCACCCACCCCCAGCTCTCCGTCCTCACAGCCTGCCTCGGCGGGGGGTTATGTTGACAGGTGCCGCGTGAGGAGCCGGGGTCCCTCCGGGGTGGCGCCTGGCCCTCGTGTGGCAGCCCCCCGTCCTAGGCACAAAACTCGGGGCCCATGGGCCCTGGCCCACACGAGGGGGCTTTGCCACGGCTCTGGTCCTGGGGTGGGGAGGGGGAGGCAGGGAGGCCCCGCGGCTCCTTGCACCTGCCTGGGCCCAGTGTTCTCCCCTCAGCACGGGGTGGGGGCTGGGAGGGCCTCCCACGGAGGTTCTTCCAAAGCCCTCGTGTGCGGCACTGAGTGACCACGGGGAGCGGCCACCAACTCAAGGGGCTTCTCCGCCTGAGGGCTTTGGGTGACCCGTGCCTGTTTTCATTTTCTAGTCCAGAGGCAGCTGTGGGGGAAGGGCTGGCTGGCTTCGGGGCAGGGGGAGGGACATGCGACCGCCCCGGGACTTTCTCCACTACTCCAAACTCAAGGGCCTCCGCACCTTTTCGCAGACACTGCTTTAAGTCGGCCAAGGGTACCGCTCTGCGGGCACCTGAGAATGTTCCCCGCAAGGTGACTCCTCGCCTGCTCCGGCCACCGGCCCCGCCTCTGCCTCCGTGTTTGTGGGCTCCCCCCGCCCCCAGGGACTCTGCGCCCCAGCTGCTCAGCGAGGCAGCAGGGGCTGGGCCGGACTCACCGCCGCCGTTTTTGTAGCACAGGTAGGGGAACCGCCAGACGTTGGCCAGGTCCACCGCAAAGCCGACCACCGACAGGAGGAAGTCGACCTTCTTGCTCCAGGTCTCTCGTTCTTGGGTCTCCACGGGCGTCTGCGTGGGGTTGATGAGGGTGGAGCTTGTGAACTGCACCCCATTCTGCTCCTTGACCAGGACAAGTTCCACGGCCTTGGGGCCCGTAGCGTTGGGCTCCTTAGCTGGGGCCACGCCGGAAGACATCGGCACCTCCGGGCGCTGGCTCTCACTGGTGCGCAGCCTGGGGACTCGGACTCGGTGCGTCCTCCTCCGGCCTTCAGCCAGCATAGGAAGTAAGCACACACAGGAAGGCAGCGGCTCAGGAGCCCGGACCGCGGGGCGCCTCGCCGCGAGGGCAGACTCGGGCAGAACAAGCGCAGGCCAAGCACCTGAGACGCCACGGCCAAGGTTGAGGACACTAGGAGAGGGGAAGTTCCTGTGGGGGGCGGGACAGCCCGTGGAAACCTCGGGACAGACACCTGCCACCTGCCTTGCTCCCCCCCCAGCACCCTCTCTGTTCCTACACCTGCCACCTGCCTTGCTCTCCCCGCCCCCCCCGCACCCTCTCTATACCTACACCTGCTTTGCTCCCCCCCCAGCACCCTCTCTGTTCCTACACCTGCCACCTGCCTTCCTCCCCCCCACCAGGCACCCTCTCTATACCTACACCTGCCTTGCTCCCCCCCAGCACCCTCTCTGTTCCTACACCTGCCACCTGCCTTGCTCTCCCCACCCACAGCACCCTCTCTATTCCTACACCTGCCACCTGCCTTGCTCTCCCCACCCCACCCCCGCACCCTCTCTATACCTACACCTGCTTTGCTCCCCCCCCAGCACCCTCTCTGTTCCTACACCTGCCACCTGCCTTGCTCTCCCCACTCCCCCCGCACCCTCTCTATACCTACACCTGCCACCTGCCTTGCTCTCCCCACCCCCCCGCACCCTCTCTATACCTACACCTGCTTTGCTCCCCCCCCCCAGCACCCTCTCTGTTCCTACACCTGCCACCTGCCTTCCTCCCCCCCACCAGGCACCCTCTCTATACCTACACCTGCCTTGCTCCCCCCCCAGCACCCTCTCTATTCCTACACCTGCCACCTGCCTTGCTCTCCCCACCCCCCCGCACCCTCTCTATACCTACACCTGCTTTGCTCCCCCCCCCAGCACCCTCTCTGTTCCTACACCTGCCACCTGCCTTCCTCCCCCCCACCAGGCACCCTCTCTATACCTACACCTGCTTTGCTCCCCCCCCAGCACCCTCTCTGTTCCTACACCTGCCACCTGCCTTGCTCCCCCCCCAGCACCCTCTCTGTTCCTACACCTGCTTTGCTCCCTCCCCCCGGCACCCTCTCTGTTCCTACACCTGCCACCTGCCTTGCTCTCGCCCCCGGCACCCTCTCTGTTCCTACACCTGCCACCTGCCTTCCTCCCCCCCACCCGGCACCCTCTCTATACCTACACCTGCCTTGCTCCCCCCCCGGCACCCTCTCTGTTCCTATCAAAGTTCAACACTGTGTCATCTCTAAGTCTGCTTTTTAAAAAAGGTTTATGTATTTATTAATTTTTCTTGAGAGAGAGAGAGACAGAGCGTGAGAGGGGGAGGGAGAGAGAGGGAGACACAGAATCTGAAACACACTCCAGGCTCCGAGCTGTCAGCACAGAGCCCGACGCGAGGCTTGAACCCACGGACCGTGAGATCACGACCTGAGCTGAAGTCAGATGCTCAACTGACTGAGCCACCCAGGCGCCCGTGATTGTACTTTTAATAGTAACGCAAAGCGTCACCTCTGCCCACATCGTCAGGGACTCATTTTACAATCTTCACGTAGCACTCAAAAGTTAAGTCTTCGTAGCAGGTGCATATGTGTTCTTGACACACAGCAGTAAAGGTGAAGAACGAATTTTTACACCCAGGGTCGCCCACGGTGATTCCGCTCCTCGTGGAATGCCCCCATGATGCCCTCCACCTGTGGCCGGGGACTCAGGCGCCCCCGCTGCAGGCGGGCAGACCACAGCACTGTCGTCACTTAGCTGGGGGCAGACGGGATCCCCTGGCCAGAAACTTTCCCAAGGAACTGCTTCCAAGATACTTTCCTAAAACGCCGCGCAGCATAATTAGAAGAGAAGGATTACGCACAGACATAGCAGGTGGCCCCGACGGCTGCGACGGTGCCTTCAAACAGGACCCCTGGCTTTGGGGTCCATCAGGATTGTTTCCATTGCACATACATGCGTGTACACACACACACGCACGCACACACACACATGCACACACAGGTACACACATATATACATGCACATACACGCATACATGCACACATACACGTGCACACACATACACACACACATACACACATACACGCACATACGTATGCACACACAGATACATATATACATGCACACATACACGCACACACATGTGCACACACACGCACGCGTGCACACACATGCACACACGTCCATGCGCACACACATGCACACACACATGCACACGCACACTTGTGCACACACATGCCCCAGTTGAAGCAGAATAACCGACATTGGCTCTAATGGGCGTCATTTGCCTCTGCGTTCAAACTGGAACAAGGACTCACGATACAAATCACTTCCCCACCACTTGTGTGCGGCCCCTTCTCCTCCAGTGACAAACCCAGCCTTCCCGAGATGTCGGAAACCCGGGCCTGGCTTTGCAGGGACTGAGGACCAGTGGGACTGGCCTGTGGGTGCAGCGGGGAGGGCTGCAGTGTGCCCACGGCCCACAGCAAGCCCCACCCCCCCACTACAGGCACACCCCGGATTGCCTGTTAGAAGCCCACGCTAGTATTTGGGGCGAGCAGACCCAAATCTTGAAGCCACGGCCTCAGGGGCCAGGTTTGGGTACAGAAAGCAAGGCGTGGCCTCTCAGAAAGCTTTGCTCTGTGCCCAGAACGAGGCACTGCGCTGGCTGGTGAACCCGTTCGCTCTTGTACTCCCTACCCTCAGCCTGGGCCCGGAGCCCCGCGTCTCCGCGCCCGCACCCCTTCTTTGCAATCCCACAGTCTTCCTGCCAAGACGAGGCGCTGGCCGAGAAAATCACCCGGATCCGTGATTGCTTCGCTCCCGCCGGCCTCGCCCGGTTCGGGCCTGTGCGCCCTCTTCCCTCCCCCCCCCCCCCCCCCCCCGGCACTCCAGGGGCCGCCGCGGCGCGATCGTCCCCGCGCCGCCTCCTCGCGGCACACCTGTCGGCACCGCCTCAAGGTCGCTGCACGCCCCCGTCAGCCACTTTTGGAGACGCCGCGGTCTGCAGCCCGCGGGGCCCCCGACGGTGCCCGCCCCGGCTCCGCGCCTCCGGGCCGAGGGCTTCGGGGTCCGCGGGGGGGAGCGGCGCGCCCCGCGGATGCGCCCCGGCTTACCTGCCCGCCCCGGCCTCGTCGCCGCGCTGGGGTCCCGCCGCCGGGCGCCCGCGAAAGCTCCAGCGCCGGCTCGGGTCCCGCAGCGCCGGGCGGTCGCGGCCTCGGGGCTCTTATGGTGTCGCAGGCCCGCCCCGCCCCGCCCCGCCCCCTCCCCGCCCCGGGTGGGCGGAGGACCAGACCCGGGCGCGCCCCCGTCCCCGCCCCCGCCCCCGGACCCGGCAGCCGGCGCAGCTCCTCTCCGCCGGGGACCTCGCGCATCCCGGGGCCTCGGACGCGTGGGAACGGGGACACGTCCGGGCTCCGGGTGTCGCGGGCCCAAGACGGCGGCTGCCCGGAGGAACCGGTCTCGGCGTCCCCGCGTCGGCCCCGGGGGAGCGGCGGGCGGGGAGGGAGCCGGGCGGCGGGCGCGCCGGGCGCAGCGCTGGGACTCGCGGACCGAGCTGGGCGCCCCGGCTCGCCCCGTCCCTCTGCTGCGCGGACCCTGGTCCCCAACCGTCCGGCGGCACCGACTCCTCCCCCAGCAGCCTCCCTTCCCGCGGCCGGCGCCCCGGGCGTCTCCCAGCCGGGGCTCGCGCGGAGCGAGGTTCGGCCGGCGGCGCGGGGTCCCGGGTCCGGCGGGTGCTGTCCCGTCGGCGTCCCCGGCCCCGCGGGGCTGACCCCTGCACCTGCTAGAGCCGCCCGGGGCACTTCCTTGCCCCCTGGGACCCCGTACCAGGGCCTCTGGGCCGCGAGGTACCTGGCGGTCGCCGGGGGCCTTCTGGAGCTCCGCGCATCCACTGGGACCATAGGCCCGAACGGTGCGCCTCGGGAGCCGGTTTCTCCGGAGGGGCCTGGAGAGCCGCGGCGGCCGGCGCGCACCCCACTCTGGGACCCAACAGGCCCGGAATCTTTGTCGACGTGCCCGCGACGAGATTGTACATGTTCCAGGCCACCACCAAGGCGCAGGACCCCGAGGTGCGGGGAACGGTGTCCAGGTGAGTGGCCGCCTCCGGGGGACCCAGTCTCTGGCGTGACCTTCCTCCTGGGGAGCCTTTGGTTTCCCCACTGTGCGTTCGCCGCCGCGGGGCGTCCGCGCCAGTCGGGGCTGCGCCGTGCCTCTGGGCCCCCTGCGGTCGCTCAGCGGCGCTCTGTGCCAGGGGACCTGAGCATCCCTGGCCCTCAGAACCATGCCAGCACTGCTCCAGCCCCAGCCCCGAGGCCGCCCTCACTGCCTTTCAGCCCGCCTCCTGCTAACCCAGGACCCTTCCCCGGAGCCCCGGGAACTGCTCTCCCAGACCCAAACACAACCAGGCAGACTGGGGGCCTCAGGCTGCGTGGCCACAGGAATAAAAACACCACAGGACGGGAGGCTTATGAACCAAAGAAACTTATTTGTCCCCGTTGCGGAGGCTGTCAACTCAGGGTCAAGGCACTCAGTGGCGACCGGGGTCCTGGTCCCTGGCGGTCTCTGCATCTGCACCTGGAGGGAGCTCCCTGCACCCTCATGACCTAGGCACCCCCAGAGGGGTAGGATCTCAACACGTGACTGTGACAGAGACACAACTCAGTCCCCAGAACTCAGGGAGGTGACAGGGAGTTCAGAAGATGGGGCCAGACCACCCTGAATGCGCCACCCGGCCGTGGCCGTCGCTCAAGGGCTGCCTCTCCCCACACAGGCTCAACAACTCGGGTTTCAGGGAGAGAAGTGGCCGAGCGACAGAGCTTTAATCAACAAGGACAAGGACAGAAAGGTTTTCTTTCCAACAAGGGAAGCCAAGGCACACGGTGGGGGGCGGGGTGGAGTTCAGACGTACGGACACACGTCCACTTCTCTCAGTTCTGGAGTCCGCAAGCCTGAGGTCAGGGTGCCGGTCAGGTCTGCGTCCGGAGAGCCTCTCGGGCTTGCGCTCGCGTGGTGGGCGGGCAGGGGTGCTGGGGGAGGAGAGACGAGTGGGGTGTGGAGATGGATGGACAGAGCGCCCTTCCCGGCCTCTCCTCGGAAGGGCACTGATCCCATCGCGGGCCCCTCCCGCCTGACCTCGTCTACCCCCAGTCAGCTCCCCAGACCCCTCCGGCCAGTGCACGACACTGGGGCCCCTGGGAGTTAAGGCTCCGGTTTTGGAGGCGCACAGACTGTCTGTGGGTAACAGCTCCGGACTGAGGTGTTGATGTTATTCACACCGAGCTGCACCGTCCTAGGATTTCATTTCCCTTCTTGGAATTTTTTTTGCTGTCCCTTGAATTATTACCTGTTTTCTCATTCGTTCATTTTCCACGCTCCTGTCATTAATTCAACTCCAAACTCTCCCGCAAAAGTATAAATCACCTTTACATCTTTTAAACCTTGGGAGGCAGTTGGGATTTAGAGCCTCCTGCCTCTGCCCGGTAGAACAGCTGGCCCTTCAGTCCTGGCACCCCGCCATCGTCCCGGCATTTCCCATGACCTTGACTCTGGGAACTTCGGACTCGCTCTCCTTCGCCACGCCCCCGTGTCCAGGACCCCACGCGCTCTGTCTTCTATTTTATCATCTTGACCTCACCACCGCCTGCTTCTCGGATCTCCTCTGCACCACAAAGGAGGAACCAGGAATGTCCTCGAGTCCCTGCCCCATACGGTTCTAGGTTAGAATTTGCCCGTAAGAGACAGTCATAAGTGACCAGACAGCCGGAAGCAAAGTGGAAGCCATTACCCCCCAGAGGCATGCCGCCAGCTCTGATGGCACCTGTTCGATTCTTAGCCGCCCCCTCACACGCCCCCTGCATCTGCACCTGGAGGGAGCTGCTTTAGCTGCTCGTGAGGGCTCAGCTCCACCTTCAGGGCTGGTTTCCTAACTGCAGTAACTCAACTCACATCCTGGTCTATGCAGCCACCGATGCAGTGAGTGCCCCCCACCCCAACAGTTATGCGGAAAGACCGTAAGGCCAGTTTCCCCTCACATGGCAGGGAGAGCAGTACGGCCCCCGTCTCAGCACTATGTCAACCCTCCAGCTCACCGTCACGTCCAGTCCACAGACAGTTATCGCCTGTCACCCACTCCACAGCGCACGACATTGGTCCACACCGCCAACGGCGTGCTGAATCAACCAGGTGAGCAAGAAATAGAAAATACCAAGATGCCTCAGTGAGACACAAGCATACTAAGGATCGGGAAAAAATAGAAATATAAATATTCCAAAGCTTGCCATCTTGGTGAAATTTCTATGGGTCCACAGTTTGGGACCCGGCAAGATACACATCCAAATAAAAGCTAGCTACATCTGGCGACCTACTTCTAAGGAAGAATCAGCATCTGTGGTGAATGTCTTTGGGTTTTGGGGTTTCCAATTGGGAATGCGTCTCTGACCCATTTCCTGAGTTACCCCCAATGTGTTCAATTTCGAGGAGAGCCCAGAGCAGGAAGGGTTCCGTAAGGGTGTGATTATTCTCAGACTGTAGCATGTATTGAAATCCCCTAAATAAACTGTGTTTATGGTGCATTAAGCACAGATCTCTGGGGCTCACCCTCAGGTTTAGATTCAGTAGGTCTAAGGTGGAACCTGAGAACTTTCATTTCTGAAATGACGAGTTCCCGGGTGGTACTCATGCTGTGGGTTCAGGGACCCCCTCTCAGCAGAACCAATAGGGTGGGAGGGGTTTCTAGAAGATGGAGCCTCTGGTGTGGAGCGTCTGTAGGTGACCACAGTGCAGACACGTAGAGTTTTGGAGAATAGCCAAATACTCTTCTCAAAATACGTATTCTCCTTTTGAATGGGTGTGTTCCTGAGTCATGCAGAAACTTATGGAACTCTAAGTTAGCACATAACCTCAACAGCCCATCATAAACCAACTCACAAACCCATAAAGTTTGGTATTGACAGCAACCTGCCATCATGAAATGGAAGCTATATCTACGGAATCACGCTCGAGTAGGTGCTGAAGACACACGAGGCTGCACGGACGAGGGACACACGAGGGTGCACGGACGAGGGCCCGCTCTTGTTGCACGAGTGTACCCCCTACCTCTAGCTTCATGGCTGCCTGAGGAAGCACACGGGGATCCCATATGTTGTAGACTACACACTGACCCCACCAGGAAGTGGAGGGCTGCAGCATCGCAGGGACACTCAGAAGGCACCGGGGCAGGAAACGTTCCCAGTGGGCAGAGAAGCAAGCAGTGTGTCAGGCTGTTACTTAGCTAAGACAGAGGGATGGCCAGAGAGAGGTCTCAATTGACTCACGGGCATTGGCTAATGGTTTGGTTGTATCGTAAGAGACTTCAAAGGAAATTAAGAAGATGACAAAATCTTTATTGGCAGACTGCATAATTATGCAGAAAGTCTTAAGGAATCCTAAAATCAACTACTAGAATTAATAAGTGAATTTAGCAAGGTCGTGGGGTGTAACGTAAGTCAATTGTATTTCTATAGACCAGCAGCAATCAACTGTAAAATACAACTTAAAATAATTTCACTTGCAGTACCACCCAAAACAAATGCCTCGGCCTAAAATATGTGCAGATCTTGTAAAAAACCTACCCTGTGTTAAAAACTAGAATACGTTGCTGAGAAACTACAAAGGCTTAAATCAGTGGACAGGTATACCATGTTCATGGTGGAAAGGCTCACTATTAAGATGTCAGTTCTCAAATTAATGTACAGATTCAACTGGATACTAACCAGAATTCGATCTTGCTGTTTTTGAAGAAATGTACCAACAGATTCTAGAAAATATATGGAGATGGAAATGACAACTGCAGCCAAAACAGTCTTAAAAAAGAAGAATGAAAATGGGGGACAGAGGAACCACCATTCATAATCCCACCATCCTAACAAAACCGATTTTACTGTTTCTGTCATTATTTTGCCACTTGTGTCCTCTTTTTAAATTTTTTTTTTCAACGTTTATTTATTTTTGGGACAGAGAGAGACAGAGCATGAACGGGGGAGGGGCAGAGAGAGAGGGAGACACAGAATCGGAAACAGGCTCCAGGCTCTGAGCCATCAGCCCAGAGCCTGACGCGGGGCTCGAACTCACGGACCGCGAGATCGTGACCTGGCTGAAGTCAGACGCTTAACCGACTGCGCCACCCAGGCGCCCCTGTGTCCTCTTTTTAAAAACAGCGTTGTTGTTGGGGTGCTGAGTGGCTCCGTCGGTTGAGCGTATGACTTTGGTTCAGGTCATGATCTCGCGGTTTGTGAGTTTGAGCCCTGCATCGGGCTCTGTGCTGACGGCTCGGAACCTGGAACCTGCTTCGGATTCTGTGTCTCTCTCTCTCTCTCTCTGCCCCTCCCCCACTCGTGCTCTCTCTCTCTCTCTGTCTCTTAAAAAATGAATAAATGTTAAAAAAGAAACAGGTTTGTTGAGCTATACACAACAAACACATTTCAAGTGTAGTTTGATAGGTTATTTGTGTGGCTGTGGAAACATGAGCACAATCAGGATGATGATATGTTCGTCCTTCTCAAGCTCCCCTTCCTTGGTGATCCATTTTGACCCCACCCCATCCCAGGCAACCTCTGATGCGGTAGCTCTAGATTATGTTCCCTAGAATCTTATATACTTGGAGCTATACAGTAAGCACTGTTTTTTAAGATGTTCTTTTCCACTCAGCATATTTGAGATGACTCTATGTCATGGTGTGAATCAGCAGTTAATTCCTTTTCTTGCTGAAATACTATATACTTCCAGCATTGCCCATGCACCCTCCACCTGTTGATGGGCGTTAGGATATTATAAATAAGACTACTATGTGCATTTGTGTACAAGACTTTGTATGGACATATTTCATTTCCCTTGGGTGAGCACTTAGTTGTGGAGTGGCTGAGTCGTCTGGTAGATGTGTGTCTGTTTTTAAAAACTGCCAGATTGTTTTGCAAAGTGGTTATACCATTTTACTTTTCTGTGAACCACGTATAAGAGTTTCAGTTGGTCCGCATCCTTGCAACACCTAGTATGGTCAGTCTTTTTAACTTCAGCTGTCCTAATTGCTGTGTAATAGTGTCTCCTGGTTTAAGTTGTCATGTCTCTAGCGACAGAGATGTTTCAGCAATCTCCCTGTGTGTGGCTGCCATCAAGTTCTCGTCCGTGTCTGTTCAAACATTTTGCACGTTGGATTGTTTCATTATTCTCGAGTTTTAAGAGTTCTTTACATGCTTCAGCTATAAATCCTTTATCAGATAGGTAATTTGCAAATCCTTTCCCCAGTCTTGGATTATGTTTTCATTCTCTTCGTGGAGTTTGTCAAAAAACAAGACACTAATTTTGATGAAGCCTCATTTACTTTTTTTCTTTCTTTTATGGATCTTGCTTTTAAGTGCTGTATTTGGGAAATATTCGCCTAACCCAAGATCACAAAAATTTTCACCAAGTTCTTCTTTGAAATGTTTGAAATTTCAGGTTGCACATTTAGGTAGATGACCCATTTTAATTGACATGGTCGAGATAAGGACAAAAGTTCGCTATTCTACAGGTGGGCAGCCCGTAAGCTTCTGCTCCGTTTGTGGAAAAGACATCTTTTCTCCACTGACCTGCCTTTGCACCTTGGTTGAAAAATTCGTTGCCCTATATGTGGGTGTGGGGTTATTTCTCAGCTGTTTCCTTGACCTATTCCTCCATTTTGTTGTTGGTTCCACTCTTGCTATGGACGAATCGTGTCCCCCCGCCCCCCAAATGCCCTAACCCCAGGGTGACTGTATGGGAGATGGGGTCTTTAGGAGGCAAAGTTAAATGCGGTCATCAGTCCAATTGGACTGTGGCCTTGTAACAAGGGATGACCTCTCTCCCCGCCCACCACGTGAAGACACAGCCAGACATCGGCCCTCTGCGATCAGGAAGAGAGCTCTCACCAGGAACTGAATTGCACAGACCTTGGTCTTGGACTTCCCGGCCTCTGTGCGAAAATAACTTGCTGTGGTTTGAGCCATGCAGTCTATGGTGTTTTTGTTATGGTGGCTGAGCTGACTAGTACAGCACTATGTTGGTCACTGTTGTGTTGTGATGCATTCTTACGTCAGGTAATAAAAGTCACACAACTTTGTTCTCTTTCAAAGCTGTTTTGACTATTCTGGGTCATTTTCATTTTTTGTATGAATTTTAGAGTCAACATTCCAATTTCCATAAAAAAAATCCTGCTGGGATTGCTTTCGGTGGAGGCTGTCACTCGTTCGTGACATTTGTTCTTTTTAAATCTAAGCATTTGATGCCATAAAGTTCGTAAAGTTTGAAATATTTTTGTTTACATTCATTTCAAAATATTTCCTAATTTCCCTTTTGACTCCCTCTTGGAACCATTGTCATTTATAGATGTGCCAAATTAGTCTCCAAATGTTTGAGGATTTTCTGTGTATATTTTATTCTTTTCTGGATGTATCTCTTGTATCGGTACCTAATTTACTTCCTTTCTCATTGGAGAACACACTTGGATCCTTTTAAGTTTGTTGGGACTCATATTCTAGAGTACGGACGATCTTGGTAGGTGCTTCACACGCATTTGAAAAGGTATACTCTGTGTCACTGGGTGATAGGCAAACTCAAACAGGGCAAGCTGGTTTTACGGTTTCTGTCGTCTGTATCCTTGTGCACTTCTGCACACTCGTCCAATCCGGGTTGGGAGGCGGGTGCCGAGACCCCAGGTGGATTGTGTGGACCCTCCCGTTTCTCCTGCGGCTCTGCGTGTCCCGGTCCCACCGATCGTGAAGCTCTGTGTGGGTCACACACGTAGGACCGTTCCGTCCTCCTGGGGAGCTGAACCCTAATAACCTCTGCTCCGAAATGGACTTTGATGCTAGGACCATCACTCCTCCTTCTTTCAGTAGCGTCGGCATCTGTCCTTTGCCCTTTAACCCATTATTTCAAGGGTGTTTCTTTCAGGCATCATGTAGTTAAGTCTTGCTTTTCAGCCCAATCCTTAGTTTCTCCCGTCACTGGGGTGGAGCGGGTGTTGAGATCATCTACGTTTGATGGGAATGTTGATATGGTTGGGTTCAAACCTACCATCTGCCATTTGTTTTCTATTTTTCCAAAGCGTTCTCTGTTCCCTTTTTCCTCCTTTTCTGCCTTCTTTTGGGTCGAGTTGTTTTTTTAAAATTCAACTTCCCCTCTTGTTGGGATCCTTAGCTACGTCTCTTTGTTGTGTTACTTAAGCGCCTGTCCCAGTCTTCCGTTGAGTGATGTGACCCCCTCCTCACACCGTGGGAGGACTTTGCAGGCACTTGCTTTCCCCTCCTGGTCGTTGTGATGTTGTGGTCAAACGTGTGGCCTCTGCACGCTGGGGACCCAAGCACGTGGAGTCGGGTTTCCTTCAGGCCGTCGATTGTCTTTTAAAAAGATTTAAATAATGAAAAAAGAAGTGTAATTCCCATCTCTGGGCCTCATTCTCTGTCGGTCCAGATTTCAAAACCGTATCATTGTCCTTCTGCTTTAAGGACTAACTTTAGTATTTCTTTTAGGTAGGGTCTGTGGGCGATGAATTCTTTCAGCTCTTTTAAGTCTAAAGACATCTCGGGGCGGTGGGTGGCTCAGGCGGTTGAGCGTCTGAATCTTGATCTTGGCTCGGGTCATGATCCCAGAGTCCTGGGATCCAGCCCCTCGAGTTGGGCTTGATTGAGATTCTCTCTCCCTCTGTCCACCTCCCGCCACCCCCCACCCCGGCCCCGCTCACTCGTGTGTGCTCTCGTTCTCTCTCTCTCTCTCTCTCTCTCAAAAAACATTTATTTCTCTGTTTTCTGAGTAAAGAATCCTGGGTTGGTGGTCTTCTGTTTCCCCACCCTAAAGACCTCGCCCCACTGTCTTTTAGCGATCATGATGTGCCTGGTATAGTTTCTGTCATGGTTCCTGTGCTTAGAGCTCACCGAGCAAATGGGATCCATGGGTTTGCAGTTTGAATCGGATTTGGAAAGTTATTTCTTTAAATATTTTTCTTTGCCCTTTTCCTCTGGGGACCCAGCTTGAGCTCCTACTGCTCACTGATGCAAGGTTCAATTCTTTCTTTTTTCTCTATTTCGTTTTGAGCTGTTCGTATGGCTTTATCTTCAAGTTTACTTGCCGAGTCTTTTGCGACGTCAAATCCACCCTTAATCCCAAACGTGCATTCGCATCTCAAACACTGTCGTCCTCTTCTCTAGAATTTAGATTTGTGTCTTTCAGAAGATATTTTTAATTCTCCACTGAACACGTTACACGTTGGCTCCACGAGGTTTCTGAGCAGGTGATACGGTTGTGTAGCGAGACAAGCTGTCGGTGCCTGGTCCGCAAATCCGATCACCCGAGTCACTGCCAGGGCTGGTTCTGTTGACGAGAGATCTCTTTTCCGCTTTCTTGCATCCCGGTGATTTCCGACTGGATGGCAGGCGTTGTGAATTTTACCGTGTCGGGTGCTGCACAATTTTGCATTCCTGAGAGTATTTTGGCACTTCTACTGGGGCTACGGGTAAGTCACTTACAAACAGCCCGCTCATTCTTCCAGGTCGTGCTTTTAAGCTGTGTTCGGCCGGGTCAGCGCAGCGTTTGTCCAGGGCTGGTGCCTCCTCAGTGTCTCCTCCGTGACGGCTTGTTCCCGGAGGGAGGGTGACCCAAGGCGGTCTTGGTTCCTCCATAGCCACTAGGAGCAAAACTGTGGACGCGTTAACTTCTATTCACTTCAAAAGAATTGATCGGCCCGACCGGCCCTTGGCGGTATCACCCGGCAGGGACCGACCCGCGTTCGGGGAGGAGCCCCGCTCGGCCCCCGGGAGACACCCGGTCTCCGGTGCGGTCAGGTGGGCCGGGCTGCAGCCGGCGGAGCCCGTGTTCTGCAGCCTCGGTCCCAGGAGGCACATGCTCCTCACGGTGCAAATACTTCCAAGTTTACGGAGAAGCACCTTCTAGCCCAGCATCGCGTCTGTTTTGTCCACGGCTTCACGCGCGCTTGAAAGAGCAATTCAGTCAATTTAGTAAATGGGGTTGTTCGAATTTCCTCCATAATTATGTCTCTTTCCCTGGTGGTTCTATTGATTACCGAGAGAGCTGTGTTAAAGCCTCCAACTAGATTTGCTGATTTCTTGATCTCTCCTTTTAATTCGGCCAGTGTTTGCTAAGTATATTTCGAGCCGCGTCGTTAGGTACATATACCTTTGGGGCTATTGTGTCTTCCGACTGAACGGGGCCCTCGATGGTCATGAAGGTGACCCCTCACCTCCACACTCACTGGGACCACAGTCTGACCACACAGACTTCCTTACGGTTATGTTTGCACGCTACGTGCACCTCCCATTTAAACATTGTCAATATACCTTTAAATAGCAATGGTTAGGTTTTTAAAAAATTTGGTCTGGCAACTTATTTAGGAGTTTTTTAGTCTATATTTGATATAATTATTGGTATGGTTGGATCGAAATTTACCGTTTGCTGATTTCTGTTTGTATTGTCTGTCCTTTGTTCCCTTTTCTCACTTTCCTGCTTAGTTTAGATAAAGTATTATTTAAAAATATATTTTACTTCTGCTATTGGCTTCTTAGTTCTACATTTTGGTTTCTTTGGGGGCTTAGGATACACATCGATCCTATTCTACTTTCAAATCCTCGCAATCCTTGTGCACACGGTCTCGACGTGCACAGTCCTCGTGCACGGGGTCTCCATGTGCATAATCCTTACACACAGGGCCTTCACATGCACAATCTCGTGCACAGTCCTCATGCACAGGGCCTCCACGTGCAAGTCCTCGTTCACACAGTCTTCACGCGCATAATCCTCGTGCACACGGTCTCCACACGCATAATCCTCGTGCACAGGGCCTTCACATGCACAATCTCGTGCACAGTCCTCATGCACAGGGCCTCCACGTGCAAGTCCTCGTTCACACAGTCTTCACGCGCATAATCCTCGTGTACACGGTCTCCACACGCATAATCCTCGTGCACAGGGCCTTCACATGCACAATCTCGTGCACAGTCCTCATGCACAGGGTCTCCCCGTGCACAGTCCTCGTGCACAAGGTCTCCACACGCACAGTCCTTGTGCACAGGGTCTCCATATGCACAGTCCTCGTGCACAGGGTCTCCACATGCATAATCCTCGTGCACACCGTCTCCACATGTATAATCCTCGTGCACAGGGCCTCCACGTGCACAATCTCGTGCACAGTCCTCGTGCACAGTCCTCATGCACAGGGTCTCCACGTGCACAGTCCTCGTGCACAAGGTCTCCACACACACACAGTCCTCGTGCACAGGGTCTCCACATGTATAATCCTCGTGCACAGGGTCTCCACATGTATAATCCTTGTGCACAGGGTCTCCACGTGCACAGTCCTCGTGCACAGGGTCTCCACATGCACAGTCCTTGCGCACAGGGTCTTCATGTGCACAGTCCTCGTGCACAGGGCCTCCACGTGCACAGTCCTCATGCACACGGTCTCCATGTGCACAGTCCTCGTGCACAGGGCCTTCACATGCACAATCTCGTGCACAGTCCTCGTGCACAGGGTCTTCACGTGCACAGTCCTCGTGCACAGGGCCTCCACGTGCACAATATCGTGCACAGTCCTCGTGCACAGGGCCTCCACGTGCACAGTCCTCGTGCGCAGGGCCCCCACGTGCACAGTCCTCGCGTACACGGTCTCCGCGTGCAGGCCGCGGAGGTTTCCCTTGTCTGGCTGCTTGGACAGCGGTCTCTCTGTAAGTGGCCTTTGTTTGTTTCTTACAGTGCGGCCTGCTGTCTGTTCCGGTTACTCTGCTTGTGGCCTCTTGGGTTTCTGGGATGTCCTGGCTGTTATTTTGTCGAGTAATTTTTTTGCTCTGATATTCCCCGTTCCAGGACTCCATCACAAGTGACAGAACACTGAATGTTTCCTTCTGTTTTTGGCCCGCGTGTCCCCGGGACCGCACGCTGCTATTTTCTCGACAATACTTTCCCCAAAGGGTCTGGTCTCTGGAACTCGGTCCAGGGCAGGACACACGGGGTGGACGGCGGCGGCCTCTTCTCCCAGCCAACGCAGCGTGTGGACACCTGCACAGGGCGGCCCTGGAAGGGGACTGAGACGAAGCAGAGTTGGTCAACCGGGAGCCCCCCCCCCCCCGCCCCAGGGCCGATGTGGTCACACTGGCTCCCCCTTGACAGAAGCAGGTCCCGGACGTGGCCCCCGAGGTGCTGCCGCTCCCTGGAGTGCGGCCGATCACCCTGGATCCTCCTTCACGAGGGAGGTCGTGTGCTCATTTTAATAAGCTCCTTCCAGGGATGCGTTTGTCTCTCTGCCCTGGGCACCCCTGCCAGCACCGTCTGCACACTTAACCGGGGGCTTCCTTCCGCACGGCGTGTCGTGTGCGACACTAGGGGCGGGGCTTTGCCAAAGGAAGCCCGGGCGTGCGCTTGCAGCCCTGCTCTTACCGAGCTCCCCCCGCCCGGAAGCAGCTGGCCTTGCTGGACGAAGGAGCCCCGAGGCACCAGGACCCGGCCCGGGGCGACACCCGTGATGTGGGCGTGTCCCGAGGGCTGTTTCCTAGCAGGAGACACTCCTGTGACCCAGGCAGGGCGGCGGCTCTTCTGACACCTGGTAGCAACGGGGGGGGGGGGCTGGTGTGGTTTCGTCTCATGGCGGGTGCCTCCTCCGGACAGACCCCCCCCCCCCCCAAGCCGATTCCAGCTGCGCGTGGTTCTCTGGCCTGGGAAGCGGGAACAGCGCTGACGTGTTTCCTGCGCAGACTCCCCGGCCCTCCCTGTGCCGTCCGCCCGGCGGACCGGCTCACCGCCCAGACACCGCCGGGTCTGCAAGTGGCCTGTCCCCCGGGGCGAGGGGGGGACCTGCCGGATGCCCTCGTTCCCGGGAGGCGGGTCACGCACTTCCGCTTCGCGGCTTTGGGCTCCTTCGCTTTGAGGTCATGGTTCCTAAGGATGGAGCGCCACCGCCTGGGGACACAGCTGACCCCCCCCCCTCCCCCGCACTGAGCTCAGCGGCCCGCAGGACGGGGAGGGCGGAGCCCCGTGGCCCTCTGGGCACTTTCATCACTAAGATTGTGGCTGATAAAGGCTCCAGATACCTCGGGACGGAGATGCTCCGCTAGGTAAGGACACTCACTTTCCGGGGACGGCGGGAGCCAAGGCCACGTGCGTGCGGGTGGGAAACCCCGTAAGCGGCCACGCGGAGGCCTTCCTGGCCTGGTGTGTGCGCGTGCACGGCGTGTGCTTGTGCGACGGAGCACACGCCGCAGGTGATTGGCCGTTCACTCACTCCCCCCACTCCGTGGACTCCCCGTGCTGTGGGTGGGAACGTGAACGGCGGTGGACGTGAGCTCTGTGTTGTTAGACAACATTGCGGGGGGGGGGGGGGGTGTGTGTGACCGCGTCCGCGTTCACGCTGCCCAGGACTGGACGCGAAGGTCCGCGGGCGGGTTAGTCCCGGGGAGAAGAAGGTAACGCGTCTGTTTGGAGCGGCGGCTCAGGGGCAGCACCCCGGACGGGAGGCGCGTGCGGGAGCGGACAGGGGACGGACGGGCAGCGCCCGCCGAGGCCAGGGGTCTGGCGCTCTCCCACCGGCGGCTCCGGGGGGCGCAGCAGGGGCCTGGCCGGGGCCGCGGAGACGCCTCTTCTGCCCCCGGTCCCCGATGGAGACTTCCCGAGGGTGCGCGTCCCCGTCAAGCCCGTGCCCGGCGGGGACGTGGATGTGCCGAGTGCCCAGAGGCCGCGGCAGGCACACCCCGTTGTCACCGCCACGGTTCCCACAGCCCATGGCGGCTGCTGCTTCTTCCCGCCACACCCGGAAGCCCCCGTCTTCGAATGTGACTTGAACCCTTTGAGAGGCAACACCCAGTTATGACAAGAAACAGGGCAAATAAGTAAAAACCGTTTCACGGGTGAGTGCCACCTTGGGGCGCACCCTCCCAGCCCACCCCGCGGGGCCGGCTTCTCTGGCGCGTCACACGGAGCAGGGCCGTGGCGCATTCCCCCGTCCTTGGAGGGAGCGGCCACTTAACCGTCTTGTTGCGGTTACTTCTGGGGACTGTCGTGACCTGGCCGTAGAATTCTCTTCTTCCACTTCTGAGCCCTTTACGGCCTTGAGAAGAGGCCCGAGCGCCGGACCCTTTCTCAAAGCTGCGCCACGCGGAGCGTTTGCGAAATCCCAGGAACCGACCCACCAGGCAGGCGGGCGGCCGCATGCGTTCGGGTTCCCGGGGTGTCAGCCGCTGCCCCCGGCCGGCAGGAGCGCGTCTGCGACAGAATTTCAATTCCGGGGCTTTCCAAACATGCCCCAGAAACCCCATCGTGACAGGTTCTCAGTCGTGGCCCAAGAACCGTCTGCGGTCGCGTTTCCAATAAAGAACGACACGTGACAAGGCGCGTCCTCAGGTACGTACGACTTTACACTTTATTCATTCCAGTGGAGACCAAAGCTGTTTCACGGAGCCCACCCCGGACCCCCGGTCCCCGCGGGGCCCCCGTCGTCTCCGTCCCCACCTCCCACAAAAGGGGTCCATCCGTATCCACGTTCTGAACGCCCGCAGGTGCGAGGCCGCACGGAAGAACAAACATCCATCCCAAGTCTGCTTATCAGAGGCTTTTTTCCTGAAAACGCGCACGGCATTCCGTTCAAACAGCCCTTCATGCGCAGACGGGGAGGGGCCTCCCCTCGGGATATCTTAGTCTGTTCACCTCCTTCGTCCGTCACTTGTACGTTTTCTCTCTTAAAAACAAAACTTTATGCATCTACAGTCACATAACTGATCGCCGTGAACCGCCAGGCTGTGTCTGGCCACCGCGGGCGCCCAGCTGGCACTGTCACGCTGGTGTGGTCGGGGAGGGGGCACAGCTGAGGCCGGGGGGCTTTTCCTTCACTCATGGCCGTGGCCGTGGATGGAAATGCGCACTGAGAACTCCTGGGGAGGTTACAAACGCTTTTTCCTGTACTTCGGGCCTGGCGGTCACTTCCTACGCAGAGGCCCAAGAACAAAATACAACTTATTTAGAAATTCAGAAGAACTTTCCCCCCAGGCAAACCCAGAGGCTTTGCTTCAGGGAACGGAGTGGAGACTGCGGGGCTTATATTGTGCTTTAAGGACAGGTTTCCAGCTGTGTGTCCAGGGAGTGATCTGGGCTGAGCTCCGGGCGGGAGAGGCGACAGGAACCGTCCCTTTCCTGCGTCTGGAGGCTGTGCTCCTCCCCTCGGGGTCACCAGAGGCCTGACGGCCTTCCCCGGACCTCCTGCCATCCGCACGGGCTGTCCCCCCGGCACCGGCTCCCGCGGTCTACACACGGTTCCCTTCCCCCACAGCTCCTCCCCCTGCACACGTGGGACCCAGCACCGGGAGCAGGGACGAGGGTCGGCCTCCCAGCGGGCCCGGCCCGTCGGCAGCCCCCCTGCCGGCCCAGCACCACCGTTGAGGCCGCTATGTGCACGGGGAGGCAGATCGCGTCCCGATACACGGAGACACCAGGCTGGTAACGTCTGTAGAAAAGAGGGGTCTGAAAAGGGTTAAAGAGGCAGATGGGAGCTCTGGGCCACGTGTGTGGGGGACCCAGACACGGGTGGACCTGGTGGAGAGAGGCCGGCAAGAGGCTGAAGTCAAAGCCCCACACAGCCTCGGACCTGATCACAAAAGGGCCCGTAAATAAATATCCTCTAGCCCTGAAAGGAAAAATGAAGTAGAAAACAAGTTTGTTTTTTTTTTTAAAAAACGCCGTGAGCTTCCCGAAGTATCTAAACGAAGTTTATAAAACGCCCGCGAGCGCCCACAGATACAGAAACGTTTAGAATTAGATGCGGCCCAGCCAGCCTGTGACCCCCAAGGTCGGCGGACGGTCTGTGCTGGGATGGAAACACGCGTGACGCGCCCTGGTCTCAAGCGTGTGTCGCGCGTGCACGTGGAGGCCCGTCCACCGGGCGAGCCGCCGAGAAGGGACACGAACGGGGACGTGGCAGAGACCGTGGTGGAAACGAGCCAGGATGGTCCGGGCGACGGGGACAGGCACCCGGCCACGCGGCCTCCCTCACGCGGTGCTGTCCACGGAGGAGCAGGGTGGCGAGCCCGAGTCTTGTGGATGGGCCTGAGGCCGGCGGGCGCACAGCCACGTGGAGGCGGGTGGTGACTGGGCCACGGAGACGCCTCACCTTGCCAGAAACCTTCATCCTAGTCCAGTTTCTTCCGGAAAGGTTTCCTCCCAATGCCCGAGTTTTCAGGGCTGAAGTCAGCACAGAAGCCGTTGGGGGCTGGAGCTGGGGGCGTCTGCGGGCAGCTCTCAGGACGCGTCTGGTCAGGGTAGAGGTAGTCCTCTGCAAAGTCGGGGAACGCTTCTGCAAACCTGCGGAAGTCGGCTGAAAAGACGGGCGCCTGGGTTACAGGGGGACAGACGTCTGGAACCTGGGGCCCCCATGCCTGGTTCTGCATGGGCAACCAGCTTACATCTCACACCCTCCCGGGAGGGCTGGGTCCATGTGGGGGGAGGGGGGAGGGGTGGGGCCCATGTGGGGGGAGGGGGGGCTGGGGTCCATGTGGGGGGGGAGGGGGATGGCTGGGGGGGTCCATGTGGGGGGAGGGGGAGGGCTGGGGGGGTTCCATGTGGGGGAGGGGGAGGGCTGGGGGGGGTCCATGTGGGGGGAGGGGGAGGGCTGGGGCTCCATGTGGGGGGAGGGGGGAGGGCTAGGGTCCATATGGGGGGAGGGCTGGGTCCATGTGGGGGGAGGGGGTGAGGGCTAGGGTCCATATGGGGGGAGGGCTGGGGTCCCATGGGGGGGGGGGAGGGGGGAGGCTGGGTCCATGTGGGGGGAGGGGGGAGGGCTGGGGTCCATGTGGGGGGAGGGGGATGGCTGGGGGGGGGCCATGTGGGGGGAGGGGGGGGGCTGGGGTCCATGTGGGGGGGGGGGGAAGGGCTAGGGTCCATATGGGGGAGGGCGGGGGTCCATGTGGGGGGAGGGGGGAGGGCTAGGGTCCAGTAGGGGGGGAGGGGATGCTGGGGGGTCCATGTGGGGGGAGGGGGGAGGGCTGGGGTCCATGTGGGGGGAGGGGGGGGGCTAGGGGTCCATGTGGAGGGGGAGGGGGATGGCTGGGGGGGGTCCATGTGGGGGGAGGGGGAGGGCTGGGGTCCATGTGGGGGGAGGGGGAAGGGCTAGGGTCCATATGGGGGGAGGGCTGGGGTCCATGTGGGGGGAGGGGGGAGGGCTGGGGTCCATGTGGGGGGGGAGGGGGATGGCTGGGGGGGGGTCCATGTGGGGGGAGGGGGAGGGCTGGGGTCCATGTGGGGGGAGGGGGAAGGGCTAGGGTCCATATGGGGGGAGGGCTGGGGTCCATGTGGGGGAGGAGGGGGGAGGGCTGGGGTCCATGGGGGGTAGGGGGGCTACGCATGAACGGGGCTCAGAGCCATTCGGCTTTGCCGCCTTGGGGAAATCTAAGGCGAACGTGCTCTTTGAGGCGCAGGCGTACTCCGGGTGCTTGGCACGTGCAAAGGAGCCGCTGTTCACCCAGGAGTCGGCTCAGAGGCAGGACAAGTGTCCACACCGTGACCTGATAACCTGCGAGGCAGGCGCCACTGGTGATCCGTCTACGCGCTGGAGACACCAGGGTCGCCCTCCCGGCCGATCACCTGAGTGGCTCTGAGCCCCCGCGTCGTCTACCAGGCCTGGGACCCAGTCTTGGGGTGGGGAGTGCCCCCGGGGCGCCCCAACGGCTTGGAGACGCTCTAGGCCTGGGTGTGGGAGGGCTTTTCTGGAAGGTGCTCACTTGGCACGTCATCACCACGCCTCAGTGCGCCCGGACAACATCACCTGTCCTCAGGCGGAGACACACACACGCACGCACACCCCCCCCCACACACACACACACACACGCTCACGCTAAACCAACACACGTGTCTGACATTTGGACGCAACTTAAAAACACATCCAAACAAGACACGAACAATGACCTTTCCTGAGCAAATGTCTACTGTTTTTTTTAGCGAGGAAACATTCACTTCCAGACGTGCGCACTGGCTGGTGTGCACAGGGGGCTGCCTCCTGGGGGTCCTACTGCCCCTCCCCCTTCCTCCTTGGCCTGCGGGTGGGTTTCAGGTCTGAGTCCCCGAAGATCTTGGCTGTCCCACTTTGCGTGGCCGAAAGCGATGAGCCGACCCCCCACCCCCTCCCTGCAGCGGTCGGTCCTGATGGGGCTGGCTCCCCGCCTCCACGGAGAACCCGGATCGCGGACCCCCGTGGGCGGCCACAGCCCGGCCTCAGCACACACCGCCCGCTGCCCTCGGGGGTGGCATGGATCTGGGGTTCCGAGCCTGGGCTTGAAGTCTGGTCCTATTAATTCCCTGCAGGGATCAGATCCCAAGTGCCCTAACCCATCCCCGCCAGGTCTGGGGAAGAACCTTCCTTCGGACAATCTTGTGTAGCCCGAGACACCGCGGGGCCCTGGCGAGCATGGATGGTGTCTCCCGCGGCCCGCCTCCTGGGCACACGCCTGCACAATGCAGCCGTCCTCCCCCTGCGCCCGGGCCACTCACCAAACGTGATCCTCCCCGTCTCCTCCTCGTCGATGGCCCGGAAGAGGTCGGTCACGGTGAGCTCGGCCACGCCTAAGGCAGTCTTGAGGATGCTGGACAGGGCGCCTTCATCGACGCAGCCGTCCTGTGACCCGTACATCTGCAGGCAGAGGCAGGTGTCACCCACGATCCCCCAACTGTGCAGAGGCCCTGACCCCACGGCTCCCACTCCCAGGAGCACGGAGGCCTGCGCCACACCCAGCTGCCCTAGCAGGGGGCCTCCGGGTGGTGGGACGCGTGGGTGCTCAATGAAATGGATGTGCCACCACCTGCTTGACCTTGAGGGGACGGCTGACCCACTGACCTTTTCCAACAGCTTCTGCTTAGGTTCTGGCGAGTGACCGAGAGAGTCCCTGTGGGGCTGGCACCAGCTGTCAACCGCAGCGTGAGCACCCCAGGGCTGGTCACCGTCGGTCTGCCCGTTAGCCGGGGGCCACCCTCTCCCGGGCTCCCCCTCCTTCAGTGGCCTGAGAAGCCTGCCCGTCCAGTGGGACCCCAGCACTGAGATACAAGCACTGCCTGGCTTATACATCAGGCTCTCACGAGTCTGGCTAATAGGAGTTGCATCTGGGGGCGTCTGGGTGGCTCAGTCGGTTGAGCGTCCGACTTCGGCTCAGGTCATGATCTCACGGTCTGTGAGTTTGAGCCCCGCACTGGGCTCTGTGCTGACAGCTCAGAGCCCGGAGCCTGCTTCGGGTTCTGTGTCTCCCTCTCTCTCTGCCCCTCCCCTGCTCATGCTCTGTCTCTCTCTGTCTCAAAAACAAAAACCTTCAAAAAAAGTTAGAACAGGAGGTGCATCTGTAACAAGGAGCCGTTCTCAGACCCTGACAAAACTGCGTTTCTGGGGAGTGAAGCCGGCCCAGCCCCATCCCGGCTGACAGTGTCCTGGGGAGGCGGCCGGGTGAGGGCACGTGAGCCGGGACCCCGTCACGGGTGCTTCTCAGACTCTCAGAATCCCGGGGAGGTGGTGGAAGGCTCGGCGCTGGGCACACAGCCGCTCTGCAGCCTGAGCCGACGCGCTGACGGAGAGGCCGCGGCGGGGGAGCGGACCGGGTGCGGGCTGCGCCGGATGGATGGCGTAGGGCAGCCCTGTCCAGGCGCCCCGGAACTCACAAAGATCCTACCCCGTGCCCTTCTTGTGAGTGTGGACCATGAACTGCAGGAGGAAGTGGATCGAGGACGTTTTGGGCGTTTTCCCAAACGACGGCTGACACGAGCTTACGTGAGAACGGCAGCTGGGCACAGAGGAAGTCCGTCCGTGCCGCGAGGGCTCGTAAACGGGTGCGGCAGGCCTGATGTGACCTGCGTCTCGCCGTGCCTACAAACTGACCTCCTACGCGCTCCACGCTTACCCTGAATGCCAGCTGGATGGTGTCCAGAGTCCGGGCCGGCCGGCAGACGACGGACAGGGCGACGACATACTCCCGAGGATCCGCCGTGCCGTCTCCACTCTGCGAAGGAGACACACCCTCAGGGCACAGCCCGGTCCCTCCGCGCGCGAGTGCAGGGCGGTGCTGGGGTGTCCTCGCTAATCCCTGGACATTAACGGGAAGGTTAGGGGCATCTGGGTGGCTCAGCGAGTTAAGTGTTCGACTCCGGACTTCAGCTCAGGTCACGCCTCACAGTTCCTGAGACGGAGCCCTGAGTCGGCACAGAGCCCGCCTGGGATCCTCTCTCTCACTCTCTCCCGGGCCCTCCCGTGTGTGCACCCGCTCTCTCTCTGTCTCTCTCTCTCTCTCAAGATGAACTTTAAAAAAAAAAAAAAGTTCCGGGGCGCCTGGGTGGCGCAGTCGGTTAAGCGTCCGACTTCAGCCAGGTCACGATCTCGCGGTCCGTGAGTTCGAGCCCCGCGTCGGGCTCTGGGCCGATGGCTCGGAGCCTGGAGCCTGTTTCCGATTCTGTGTCTCCCTCTCTCTCTGCCCCTCCCCCGTTCATGCTGTCTCTCTCTGTCCCAAAAATAAACAAACGTTGAAAAAAAAAAATTAAAAAAAAAAGTTCCACTTGATTTGCTATTACCTGCTTACATGAAATGCATATTAAAATTTTTTTTGTGTGTGTTTATCTGTTTTATTGAGAGAGAGAGAGAGAGAGAGAGAGAAATGGAGCGTGAGCAGGGGAGGGGCAGAGAGGGAGACACAGAATCCAACGCAGGGTCCAGGCTCCGAGCTGTCAGCACAGAGCCTGACGCAGGGCTCGAACCCACGGACCGTGAGCTGAAGTTGGACGCTTAGCCAAATGAGCCACGCAGGCGCCCCACGAAATGAGTATTTTGTAAGAACATTCACGGCCGACTGGCCTTTACAGGGTGACCTCAGCACACACGCTTTTAGGACGTTACAACTGATTCTCAAAGTCTACGAGAGCAGCACGTGAATCTCCTCCGGAAAGTTCACGCGATGCGGTGCCCGCTGCCTAAGGCTCTCCTTCTAGAAAACCCCAGCAGACAGCAAGGCTCTCATCTGTGCCCCGAGAACCTAGGTGAGCACGTGGAAAGGGGGGCACCCAGCCTGGCCTGCCGTGCGCCCACGTTGCACGTCCCCAGGGAGCCTGCGGGCCGGGCTGCTGTTGAGTGAGCAGGCCGCCACGGGGCGTGGGATGAGCCGGGACGGGGAGGTGGAGGCCTCGCGGGCGGGGAGATTTCTGGCACAGGGGTGGGGGCACAAGGGTCCCTTGCCGTCCCCCGAAGGGAAGGGACAGGCTTCCCTGGGATGGCGCCATGCCCGTGGTCCAGGCGGGGTGGCCTCCGGAGCGAGCTCAGGGGCCGGACAGGTGAGTTCACTTCGGGCCCCTCAGCCTGTGTGTTCCCGGCCCTTTAGCTTCTGGGTCTGAGGGTCTTTGTGTGGAACGGGGAGTGTCTGCGTCGCAGGGCCACCGGGCGCCCGGGGTGGGAAGTAAGACCTAACAGCCGCGAGCCGCGGCGGGGGGTCTGCGGGTCCCCACCTGATGCACGTGCCGGGGACGCCGCTCGCTGCTGTGTTCCAACGCGACACCGTGGCAAAGCGCCAGCGTGAAAACACCGCCACGGCTGGGGCTCCGACGACGGGAGCGCGCGGCCAGGACGCAGCTGCGAGCGGCCTTTCCGCGAGGGGGACCCTCCAGGCCAGCCCGCCGGTTTGTGACGGCGGCACACGGGGCCACGCACTGCGACGCGTCAACAGGACGCCCGTCACCGTGACCTGTGAGTGCCTGCGGCGTCTCTGACGTGCCCGAGTCACACGCTTGCCTCTCCTTGGTCCCACCACGGGCCAGGCCGCACGGAACGTGGCACGTCGCCACAGAGGACACGCTGTGATATTCACGTGGAACGTGCTGTGCTGTTCACACACATTTGTGGCTGAAGGGGCTGCTCGGCACATGGCCTGCCGTGGGACTGGCCGCCACGGGGGTCCATCCCTCGACGCCAACATCCAGGAAAGAGCGGGCGTGGCAGCCACCGCTCCCGGCGTATGGTCTCCCAGCTCCACCCCCGGGGCCCAGCTGGTGCGGGTGGCCGTGGACCCCCGGTCCAGCCACGACACACGACCCGACTGTGACGCATGGCTGGCGGGGGTGAGGGACGCTGTGCTGGGGGGTCCTCTCGCGCTGGACGGGAGGTCCGTGGCGACCCCACGTGCTGATCATGGGGAAACAGGCCCGTTATTTGGGAATTCTGGATTTCTGGGGAAGGGGACACTGATATTACTAGATTTTTGGCGGTCCCACCGTAAAACCCCAAACCACAGGTATGTTTATCAGCAGACGTTAACTTAAACGTCCGACTTCTGTGTGCGTTTAACAGCACGGGAGAAAACTCTGAGCGGGCTGGTCGGACGGGCGCGGAGGGGTCGTTCCCGCCCTGCTTCCTAAGTCTCCAAGAGATGCTTCTATCGTAACAAAACAATGTACACGGAAAAGCTGGAAAAGCTGGAGGTTTTGCCTCGAAACTGCTCACAGGGCTATGGCCCCACCTCATCAAACAGGGAGAACAGGTCTTGTAGTGTGTCTGAGACGGGGACGCCCAGGTACTCGGCGAACTCGGGGAGGCCCACCCTGCGTCCCCCCTGCGTCTGGGCCCGGTTGGAGTATTTATCCAGATCTTTCTCCAGTGTTTCTGGTTTCAACCTACACAAAAAGAGAAGGAAGGACGTTTTTCGGTGAAATTACAGCATGCTAAGAACAGGAAACGTACTGTTAGAAAATTCAAGAAAAGAGTGAAGTTGCTTTTACAACAAGAGGCAAGTTCATTTAAAAAAAAAAGTGTTCTAATAATTTTGCCTCGGCGTCTACAGGAACGAGGCCCCGCCAGCTGTAGGGACCCACCCTCGGGCAAGTGGGGGCGGCCGCCGGCCGCGCTGCGACGGTCCTCCGGGTGGAGCCCACAGAGACCGCTGCCGAGCACTGGGGGTCTGAAGTGGGTATTTGGAAACCCCCCGAAACCCTGAGCACAAGCCCTTTTATCTGCTCGACGGCCCCCGCGGACCCTCCGCGCCCATTGCCATCTCCAGCCTGATCACCAACAACTGCAGGGGTGGGGGCCCCTGCGAGGGCCTGACAGAAGTTTCCGGAAGCTTCCTGTCTTAGAGGCGGTGTCTCGGCAGTGCCCTTCAGAGCTCTCCCCGTCGCTGAGCAAACCACTCGAGCTTCGTCAAACCCGCCACAGCCTCGAGGGAGGGCCGTTCCGGGCTGACGGCTCGAGCGAGAAAAAGCAGACTCACCCCAGGCCCCTCACCAGCCGGGCGAACTCGAGAAGGCAGGTGTCCGCGGGGAGACGGAGCTGGCCTTCCGCCAGGGCCAGTTGGCAATCGTCATACGTGTAGTCGGTCACCGAGACGCCCAGGGCCCTGCGGGAGAGGAGGGCACCCCGTCAGCCCCCCCCAAGCGGCACAGCAAGGAGCCCGTGCAGGGCGACCCCGGGAGCCCGGCGCTGGGGAGGGCGTGGGGCGGGCTGAGGGCGAAGCTGGCACCCCTCCCCTCCCCCCGTGGGACACGGGTGACATTCCTCATGCGCTCCCGGCTGCCCTAAAGCTGAGAGAAGGAAAAAGCACACGGTTACCCGATAGAGTTCACGGTCCTGCGGGACGTGAGTCTCAGTCGGTTTGCAAACATCTCAGTAAATTACTAGAAAGGGCGACCTTATCAACAGCCCCATCTCCAGAAGCCTGTAGGCTCCGTTCCCCGCAGCCCCAACATCACCCCCCACAGCGCTGTGGGAACAAAGGCCGGAAGAAGTGGCAGGTAACGTCAAACTTCCTCGTGACCTGCGGCCCACGGACAGAGGCCTGCGGCAGGTCCAGAGGAGAACACCTGCCCAGAACCCCCTACTGTCCCAGGGGTAAGGCCTCCCCAGGGGGAAAGCAGCCTTAGCTTCCCAACGGCAAGGCCTCCTCTCCTGGGATCCTCCCGGGCACGTGAGAGCCCTCCTGCCAGCCTTCCCGGGTCCTTTACAAACCGAACCCCCAGATGCAGAACCGCCCCAGCACGCTCCTCCTGCCCACGGCCCTGTCCCCGCGCTTCGGCGAAATCCCCCTCTGGCGCCGAAGAGGTCTCAAGACTTCTTTCCTGGCCGTCAGCTCCGGACCCCCCACCCCTCCAAAACCCCACCAGTGCCAAAGTCGCAGCGGCCCCACCTCACAGGCCCCTCCCCTGTGGCTCCTGCCTCGTCCACACAGCAGCAGCACCTGCCGCCCCACACGTCCCACGTGAGGCGCACGGTGGCTGGTGCACCAAGACCTACGCTTGCGGACGGCGATCCCTGCCTCTGGGTCTAAGAGGTTTATGTGCCAGCCACGTTTCTGTGGTACTCTTGTGGCCCCGTGAAAACCTGTTTCAGTTCGACAACAGGAAGAAACTGCTATGAATACAGGTGGTGTCGGGGTGGGTGTGCCCGTCAAGGACAGAACACGTTTCCCAAGAAGGGACACCCACTGGACGACCACGCGACAGCAGCTGGAGAAGAGATTCGCACCAGAAAGCCATGGCATGCCTGTGGCGCTGGGGGCTGACAAAGAACTCCCAGAAGCAGGATGAACCGTCCACATCGGAAGTACGCCCACATTGATAAGTCTTAAAAAGTGGGGCGTCTGGTGGCTCAGTCGATGGAGCGTCCGACTTCAGCTCAGGTCACGATCTCACGGTCGGTGGGTTCGAGCCCCGTGTCGGGCTCTGGGCTGACGGCTCGGAGCCTGGAGCCTGCTTGGGATTCTGTGTCTCCCTCTCTCTGTGCCCCTCCCCTGCTCACACTCTCTCTCTCTCTCACAAATAAATAAACAAGAAAAAAGACTTGTAAAAACTGGACTAAAGCACACGAACATGGGAAAATTTCTAGTAAGCAGATGAGCAGTTCTCAAGCCCGCCTCTCAGGGGCTCGTCACCCGGCCCAGCGCTCTGTCCCTTTGGATCCTGCGGGCACAGCGCAGCTGTCCCTCGCGGTTCCGGCACCCGGCAGCCTTTAGGCAGGTGAAGCTGAGGAAGGCCGGGTGGGAGGAACCCACTGAAAACGCCCTCTGGGCCAGGACCCTTGTGGTTTCCCGAGTGCTCCCTCCCGTCCACTCCTGCATCCCCCCAAGATGGGGGTGTCTGGTGGGGCCCCAGCAGGACAGACGGACCCCACCTGGAGGAAGGAGGGGAGGATGGGGGGTCTGAGCAGGGGCAGCGTGGTTCCAGAGCATCAGCCCTGGCTGCAGCCCTCGCCCCAGAGCCTGCACCGGCGTTCTCACGCAGGCCCACGCGGGCACCCGCCACGCACGAGCCCGTAACCGGAGCCACGGGGTGGCGGGTGCTCAGCACGCCGACGTGCACAGAAAGGCAACGTGTCAAGTCCACACGGGGCACTAAACAGAAAAGCTTATGAGCGAACCCCAAATTTCAGTTACTTGGACCCTGGGGCCCCAGGCTTCGCGGCTAGCACAGTATTACCACGGTCCCCCTGCCAGGCAGCCGGCGGGTGCCTCCAAGAGGACACCGCCCCACAAGGGGGGGTCTCACCCAGAAGTCCCGCTGGTCTAACGGTGGCGAGGGGCCGCTCTCATCAGACTGACGGTGCCCTGAGGTCAGAGGCGGGGCTCAGCCATCTTAAAGCATTGCATCAGCCTTCTGAAAAATGTGCGTCTCCCATTAAAGGAAACCTCAATGGTAGAAAACTCACCAAGTGTTGAACCCTGAGCCCCTCCCCTAATGACCGAGAGCACCTCCCACCGTTCCCACAGCCCCTCGTGGCAAGACGGTCCCACGAGAGATCGTGGGTAAGGAAGCGGGTTCTGAAGCGGCTCTCCCACAGCTACTAGGATCCCCGTGTGGGGACAGGAGCCGGAATGTACCCGGAGAGTCTTAGACTGTCCCTCAGGGACCCGGGCTGTTTCCAGGTGGGTCCGGAACCAGGAAGGGGACACCCCACATCCCTGTTTCTGGGTTCTCTGCCCTTTGCCACTTGACGTATGATGCTTGTCCTCCGTTAACAGGCAGAGTTTGTGAGATACTCATCAACATTAATGGCTAATTTATTTGAACGGGAATTAAAAAGAATTCACACCCGTCAAGCCTTCGATTCCGTAGGGATTATTTACCGAGAGGCTGAAGCAAGGTGTCACCGAACGCCCTGCCTTGAGTCACATGTATCCTGGTGGCCAGCTGCTGCCTGTGTGTCCGGGATTCTGAGAGCGGGAGGGACCCGGGCTGCCAGTGGCTGGGCACCCAGGGGGACCGGAGCCATCTGCTGGGCTCTGTCCCCAGCCTAGCTTTCTGAGGGGCATGTGGACACGCAGAGTTCGAATTTACCTGTGTTCAGGTTAGGATTCTGCTTTATACAGTCCCACAGAGTGTGTTGCCACAGGGGTGCGATCTGTATACAGTGAGGGGACAGGGTTGACTTCACACCCAGGCCACACCAGCTCAGCAAAAGTGCCTGTGAAAACGCCTCCAAGGCCACGCAGGCCTCCCGCCGGGGACCCCATGGAGCCCCTGAGCTCTGAGAACCCCTCCCGGGACCTCAGTGGCCACACAGAGGCAGCCCCTGCTGCCGGGGAGTAGAAGAGAGGAGGAGAGAGGAGACGGGACACGGGGGGGAGGGGGTGCGGAGGGCGCAGGCTGATGTCTCCCTGTCCACAACGGCCGGGAAGGATATGGAAACAAAAGGGAGAAACTCCCCGAGGGCACGCACGCTCGTTGCGGAAGCACTTTATCTTCCAGGATTAGACTTGGGAAGAGGGAGGAAGAGGGCTGACGGCTACTGCAGCGGGTGAACAGAGAGCGGACACACAGGACAGCCCCGTGGGCCCCCAGGCGGTGCGGCCCCTTGCCCTCGGGCGCAGACCCGGCACCGGGCTGACTGGTTCCTACCCACGCGTCTGAATTCACCAAGTTAAGCAACGAGGCAGAGGCAGAACCGTGACCCCACGGCCACCGGAGGTGCGAAAAGATGGCCACGCACGCCCCCCGCCCGTGTGCACACTCAACAGGCCCTCGCTCGCTTCTGCAGAGACCGTTTTCCTACGGCTACTGGCTAGTTTGCTCCCAGGGCTCAGGAGGAAGCTGCGGCTGAGGGGCAGCCCCGGGCCATCCTCGGGCAGTGACAGGGGCACCAGGGTGGCGGCGGGGGCCTGCGCCCGGGGCGTGGGAGGGACAGCACTCACTCTGCCATGACGCGCCGCACGTTGCTGGCATACAGGGCCGGGTCCTTCTTCTCCTCGTCCGAGGGGCTGTACACGGGAAGGAACTGAGCACAGAGAAGGTCGAGTTACTTCCACGGGCATCACCAGGCCACCGGAGGTGACGGTCGCAAGTCTGACACGATTAAGGTCTGTCAAAGCACTTTCCGTTAGAACCATCTTCAAAGTGGCCACGGTGCACATGCACGCACGCACGGACACGTGTGTGAACACTCACAACCCACGACTCCTGGGCAGGAGCGCCCCCTGCCTGCAGGCGCAGTGGGTGACAATCTCACACGGAATCTTCCTCTACGGATGCAAAAAAGTTAGTCGTGTGCCTTCCTCTCGAAAGGCCTCAGCTGGTGTTGGGGGTAACACGACAAACTATTTCCTCATGAAAAAGCACCAGATTTGACATCCGCTGCATTTTCAGATTATGACAAACCGTCCCACGGAAGTGTGCATTCGCGTGAGCGGCGCTTTAAATGAGTGAGTCCCACGCTCTGCTGCCGCCCCACTGTGTGAAGGCGTCACTGTGCCCTCTCTCTTTATCACAGACATCTGACAGTACAAGGACATCCCGAAACCCCACCAGTCCTCATCACGTGACTTCATTCACCCGGCACCATGAACTAGACGCCGTGGAAGTCACAACAGGTGCTCACGGACACCCGTAAGCATGGCGTGAGTAAAGACACTTAGAGCGATTTCAAAAAGTCATTGTGTCTTTTGAACTCAGAACATCAGAAACGAGGCGTGAAATGGAGTTCACACCGGAGGCATGGTCCTCCGAGGCCCCTGCACCGGCTGCTTCCGGGCCACCGGCACACGAGCCACATACAAAGTTCTAAGGGGCAGGCCCGCCACCCTCGGATGCGGGCCGGGGACCCTTTGCTTCAGCCTGTTGTGATTAAGTGGCTTCTGTTCTCCTGAAGTAACAAACCCGGAGTTCCGGCCAAAAGCCAGGCTCATCAGTAAGTTCGGTGCAACACGACAACTTTTACCGGAAGGACGTTGTCTCGTTACACCCTCCACGCCATGAACGGGCCATCCCTACTCTGCGGTGCGGGACTAGCCTATTGGTTCCCTTCTTAAAAAGGAACCCTCCTCCCTCATGCACCTGGATGAAACATGCAGGCTGCACGATTGTGACTATTTAACAGAGTGGAGGGAACAGGAGTCGTGACTCGGGGACACCCAACGGGCTGCAAGCCGGGAGGCAGGTTATGCGATCCGACCGAGCATCAAACAGAAAACAGCAGTACGAGACATGTGCCACGTGAACTCGCCAGTATCAGACCACGTAAAAACGCCAAAACATAACTCACCACGTATGCGCCAATTTGCTAACCGTGTTAAAAGACGGTTGTGGATTTTTAAAATCCTATGTAAATGGATTCAAAATCATGCAAGAGACACAATGTGATCGATGAAAAGCCACGGGAAGTACCTCTAAGGAGCTACAAAGCAAGACAGATGCGTGTAACACTGAGACACAACGTGACACCGTATAGTATGTGCCGCGACAACACGTAACACTGCGTCTGTGGAGACCCCGACGTCGTACAACACATCCCCACAGACACAAATATGACACAGTGTCCGCTAACACCACGTCCACACAGGTAATGTCACGTTGTGTTTGCACGACACCAACACGACATTACATCTGTACGGACAACGACGTAACAATGCTCAACTCATATCCGTAGAGTCCCCAGTCACAGACTGTGAAACGTTGTATCCGTGTAGACGTCAACATACAACTTTACTTGCAGACGCTGTATCACATCTGTTGGTACAGACGTTAATACAACATTGTATCTGTATACACCCCAGTGAAGGTTGCCTAAGCTGTATCTGCACAGAGGATAACCCTGTGCGACGCTGTATCTGTAGAGAGCCCGACGTAACACCGTATCGCGGTGCATCTACGCAGACCTCGACGCCAACACTACGGTTCCTACCTTTATAAACCCCGACATGACATTGTAGAGGACGCCGCATCTATACAAACCTCGATTTCCACTCGATTGTGAAACTGACAGAGCGTGAGCCACAGGATTTTCAACCTTAAAACGAACAAACAGATTTACAGCATTGGTTAAAGGATTCTCGATTTTGTTTAAACTACTTCCGATTCTGGAGCAGAGCCTCCGGATGCCTTCCCCTGCAGAGGGCACCACTGTGCAGTGAATTCTTTCAGCGGATGCCGAGCCTCCCTCAGCCTGACCCGAACCTCGCAGCAGTGAGGAGGATGGGGCTACCTTTCCTGAACAGGGGACTTCCCTGTCCCTACTAAATGCACCGACCCTGCAGCTCTCCTTTGCCCTGCATGCCACGTTTCCCCCGTGTGTCCTCCAGCTCAGGACACCTCGCCTACCTGACGCTGTCCCCGACCTGGCCGTCCCCAGTGACGCAGACCTCTCCGGGCCCGGCCCTAGAGCTCCTGACCGGCATCACCACCCTGTTCTTTGCAGAAGTTGGACAAGGGGAGCCATCCGAGTCCTGTCCTCGGGCCATCGCTCACCCTCCACAGTGGACGAGTGCCCTCTTAACTCCGTGCACACCCGACTTCTGCCCCATCACTGCCACCCCCAAGCCTGACCGCCACAGCCCAGAGGAGCCCCCTCCTGCCTTTCCCAGCTTCCCTCTTGCTTCTTGCCACCCACCCTCCACACTCCAGCCCCCGCAACGCTATCACTCCCCCCCCACCCCTCGCCGGCGCAGACGCTGCCCTTTAGGGAGTCTTCCCAGCACCCCGTTCCAAATGCCTTGGCAAGGCCTGGGGGCCTGGCTCCACCAGCCCCTTCCCACCGCCAAACAGCAGCTCAAATGCTGGCGTCGTGGGGAGGCCTGCTGTCCTGGAGCCCCCGGGCCTGAGACGGGGAGCCGTCCTCGCAGCTCCCCTCCCTTCCTAGCAGCCGCAGGTGTCCGACGTGACGGTGGTCACTGAGCCGACAGGCGCAAGTGGGAAGGAGAGCCACTCCCAGTTACCTGCCCACAACGAACTTAGGTCCTGGACGCCAGGAGGGTGAGAACGGGCCAGGTTTGTACACCTGGTTTGCACAGGGGGCAGAACTGAACTGCTGTTGAACAACAGCGGGTCACGTGTCTGGAGTTCCCACGTGTGCACAACGCAGGCCAAAGTGCAGGCCAGTCGCTTGAGGGGCCACTGTGCTTTCTGGGGAGGACAGGACGCGTGAGAGCGCGCGGTGTCTCACTTACGCTCCAGGTCCTTGCCACGTCCACGTGATGGTGTCCTGGGGGGCAAGAAAGGAGCAGGATGAGTCACAGCTGACCCAGCGTGTGCCCGCCCTCCGTCCTGGCCTCGACCTGCCCGTCTCTCGCCAAGACGCTGGTGCCCTCTTCTTCCCCAGTCTGCTCTGGGACAAGGGGGCAGGCGGGTGGCTACCACCGCCGGGCCGCTCTAGACACACTCCTCTCCTCCCACGGCTCCAGGGCCGGTGCATCCCTCGTCCCGTCCCTTGTTCAAGCCGTCCCGCAGCTTCGGTCTACGGCCCAGGAGCCTGCCTTGTGCGGGCCTCGGGAGCGGTCCCTACCGCGAGGTGCGTTCCAACCCACACCCACCTGTACCCCCACTGCGGGGCCTGTGCGTGCCCAGCACCCCGAGACTTGTGGACGCCCCCCACCCTCGGTCTTCGCTGCTGTGCCAGCACTGGGCGGGGACGGACGTCAGAGGACACGCGCCCTGTTTCTACCCTGACGCCGGTCCCCCACGTGGGCTTTCTTCTGAAGTCCTTCCCACAGGCTGCTGAACACCCTCCCCTCCCCGACCCCAACCTCAGGGGCTTCTCCGGCCGCCGACCCCGTGGCCCTGGCCCACCCTCCTCCCCACAGGACCGGGTGCATAGTGGTCAGTGGCGGTTTTCCGGGAAATTATGCAGCTGAAGAGGACGACACAGGCCAACGAGAAGAGACCGCAAAGCAGCCAGGCTGAATGCTTCTAGAAGAACCCAGGAGAGGCAATTTGCTTAAACTAAGTTGACAAAGCAAACTTAAGAAGTGGAAAACCTAGAATTCTACACGTCGATGACAGGTTCTCTGACTCTCAGACGCCGGCTGACGCACGCGCCTCTCCGGTCACGTACCGCGAGACTGCCACCTCTCGGTTTCCGTGGCTTCCGCTTCTGACGTTTACTCACTGGCCACTCTGGGGGCCTCTTTTGTGTCCGTCTGCACCTGAAGGCACGGGGTCTGGTCCGGCAGAAGGTGGGCCAGGCCCCTCACGCCCACAGTCGTCACCCACAACTCTGCCCCCATCCGTGCCAGCAACTCCAGACCCCACCGTGCTGTGACTGGGGAGTTTCTGTTTTGCTGTCACAAAGACACAGTGGGACACAGACACAGCTCGCTGTGACAAACCCACCTCCTGTGTCCTCCGTCAAGAAACAGTCCAGCGCATCCAGTGCCCAGGCAGGGCCCAAGGACACGAGTCCCTGTGTCCCAGGCTCAGCTACGAGAGCCCGACACCTGTCGAGGTACAAGGACGTCCCCCCGGCAGGGTTCTGGCAGAAGTGAGACGCTCTCACAGGGGTGGCAGCGGAGGGCACGGGGGCCTGTGACCAGAACCCGCTGAGGCTCCGTCCAGCTCCCTGCCTCCCCTGAGCTGGGGGTCCGTCGGGATCACCCAGGCACTCGGAGCCCCACACGCCCTTCTTTTACTCCGCTCTGTCACAAGCAAAGACCTCCGCACGGAGCCAGACGCACAACAACGGCGTATTAAATACCAAGTCACTTAGTTCCTTTCCCTCCTGCCTTTCAGAACTTAAGCACTCTTAATTTTAGTGTTTCCTGGTAAACAGGCAGTGAAGGCTCCTGGGGACATGGGGGCCCGTCTCACATCAAACCATCAGACCGAACAGACAGGAAGGGCCTCCGCTCACGACCCACGAAAACAGGACTTCACGCACGAATACTGAAGCGTTCTGGAATGTTGGGATTGACTACAAACGGTGCCTGAAACGTCTTCAAACTCTCATTCCCAAGTAAATCACCGGAATCCCCGGGAAACACACTCACCAGTTTGTTCGGGTATCGCAGAACCACAGGCTGGACAGGAACTCCTGGGATGAACGCACCTGTGGGGGAAAGGGCGGTGTCCTAGTTCCCGAGCCGCGGGCCCCGCGCTGGCGCCTCTCATGCTGGTCTTGGAGTTAACGTGAGCTTTTCTCCCTCGCCCTCCTGGTCAGAAGTCTTATTAAGGTGCCTGGAGGGACCCTCAACATGGCTGCCAGCTGTGAAATCTTAGGGGAACCCCAGGCTCACAGCCCGTCCCGCAGGAGTGTCTCTGGCCTGGGGTGTACTTTTGTGGGAAATCTGGGAGGCACCGGTGGGAGCAAGGGTCTCCCCTGCTTTCTCGAGGAGGAACTTCTCTGTGGAATTAAGAAAACTACAGGGGCGCCTGGGTGGCTCAGTCGGTCGAGCGTCCGACTTCAGCTCAGGTCATGATTTCACAGTTCGTGGGTTCGAGCCCCGCGCCGGGCTCCGTGCTGACAGCTCGGAGCCTGGAGCCTGCTTCGGATTCTGTGTCTCCCTGTCTCTCTGAGCCTCCCCTGCTTATGCTCTGTCTTTCTCTCTCAAAAATGAATAAAACGTTAAAAAAAGTTAAAAAAAAAAAAACCCTACATACCAGGCTTGAAGGTAATTAGGCACGTCCTGTTGGTACATGTTCCTTCTGGAAAAATCATGATCTTGGAATGAAAAGAAAAAAAGGTGAATCTTAGACATAATTCAGAATACAATCTATTTTCTCTGCTGCTGACATACTTCAGATGTTTAATCTACTCCGTTGAAACGGGTCAGACACAGGACGAAGGCATACACGGACGGATTTCCTCTCCAAGCACGGGTTCTACTAAAGTCTGGAAGTGCAGACCTACACACAACACAGCCTCCTTCGAGTGTGCAAAGGGGTGTGCTCACGAGGGGTGTGCTCACGAAGGGGAGTGCTCACGAGGGGGAGTGCTCACGAGGGGGAATGCTCATGAGGGTGTGCTCACGAGGGTTGTGCTCACGAGGTGTGCTCACTAGGGTTGTGCTCACGAGGGGTGTGCTCACGAGGGTTGTGCTCACGAGGGGGTGTGCTCACGAGGGGGAGTGCTCAGGAGGGTGTGCTCACGAGGTGTGCTCACTAGGGTTGTGCTCACGAGGGTTGTGCTCACGAGGGGGTGTGCTCACGAGGGGGAGTGCTCAGGAGGGTGTGCTCACTAGGGTTGTGCTCACGAGGGGGAGTGCTCAGGAGGGTGTGCTCACGAGGGGAGTGCTCAGGAGGGTGTGCTCACTAGGGGGAGTGCTCATGAGGGTGTGCTCACGAGGGGTGCTCACTAGGGTTGTGCTCACGAGGGGGAGTGCTCATGAGGGTGTGCTCACGAGGAGTGCTCACTAGGGTTGTGCTCACGAGGGGGAGTGCTCAGGGGGGTGTGCTCACGAGGGGTGCTCACTAGGGTTGTGCTCATGAGGGGGAGTGCTCAGGAGGGTGTGCTCACGAGGGGTGCTCACTAGGGTTGTGCTCACGAGGGGGAGTGCTCAGGAGGGTGTGCTCACGAGGGGTGCTCACTAGGGTTGTGCTCACGAGGGGGAGTGCTCAGGAGGGTGTGCTCACGAGGGGAGTGCTCAGGAGGGTGTGCTCACGAGTGTTGTGCTCACTAGGGGGAGTGCTCAGGAGGGTGTACTCACGAGGGGGAGTGCTCACGAGGGGAGTGCTCATGAGGGGAGTGCTCAGGAGGGTGTGCTCACGAGGGGTGCTCACTAGGGTTGTGCTCACGAGGGGGAGTGCTCACGAGGGTTGTGCTCACTAGGGGGAGTGCTCACGAGGGTTGTGCTCACGAGGTGTGCTCACTAGGGGGAGTGCTCAGGAGGGTGTGCTCACGATGGGGAGTGCTCATGAGGGGGAGTGCTCAGGAGGGTGTGCTCACGAGGGGGAGTGCTCACGAGGGGAGTGCTCAGGAGGGTGTGCTCACGAGGGTTGTGCTCACTAGGGGGAGTGCTCACGAGGGGGAGTGCTCAGGAGGGTGTACTCACGAGGGGGAGTGCTCACGAGGGGGGGTGCTCACGAGGGGAGTGCTCATGAGGGGGAGTGCTCACGAGGGTGTGCTCACAGCTGCTATAAGGCCCAGGTGCTGCCGCCCGGGGACACACTGCCAGTGCGGAGTGGGCCCCCACAGAGACACAGGCAGCAAAGGCACACAGGTGAGGGCCGTGGGCGGAAGGAATCGAGCCGGGCCAGAGCGGCAACACCACACACGTGGTTAAACTCCTCCCCATCCAGAGCTGCAATCACTCGGACTCACGCTGACCCCAGGGATATAACAGAAGTCCCCCCGACGTTGGAAAATATGGCTCACGTGGCCACGCGGCCGCTCTCAATCGTGGGGCTGTCCAGGGGCACAGGGTCCTGAGAGCCAGGCCTTCTGGGGTTTTCTGAACATCTAGAACCCACAGAGTCCCACAGATCCCAGCCCTTCGGCGTTGGAGGAAGGATACACAGCGTGACTGAAACCGTCCTCAGCCGACACAGGCCTGCAGCCGGGTCAGGACCTTCCCTCGGGGCTCCGTCCAGGCTCTTCACAAGGAGTGGACAGGCCTCACGGACCGACGTGCCGCTGAGACGTGGGATTGTGCCAACCACGGAGCCCAGGTTAGCCAGCTTCAGCCCGGTTGGAGCTTACGGGGAGACGCCTTTCAATACAGAGGCTTCGGCAACTTGAGACAGGCCTGACGATGCTTCCCTTGTTTGAATTTTAAAATTTCAGGACCCAAAGTACCCCAAGGTTAGCACAATCCTGAATTCACACACTCCTCAAAAATAAAATGAAACAACAAATCCAGCCCCAGGGAAGGCCAGTTCTAGCCCCTTGGGTCCCCACCACCCAGCCCCACCTCTAAGTTCACATCTCTCGGGACAGATCTGCTGAAAACGCGACTGTGCTACCTGCGGCCACTTTCCGTTCGACTGTGCCCGCCTCCTGATCTCCTCCACAGTCTTCCTGCGGGAATCCTGGTCCGACCGGGACACGAACACCGGCCGGATGTACTTTATCAGAGCTGGAAGGGAAGGAAGGCACTCGTGTGGGAACAGGCCACAGGACTGGAGGAGGGACAGCAGTGGCCCTGAGGGGCAGGCCGCAGTCGATGCGTGACCCTGAGGGAACCGAGCATCGGCAAAGCTCCCTCACATGGCAGCACGCAGTCCCACACCCTGCAAGGTCCGCAGTAACCGCAGCATCCGTGGGCCTGTCCATCAGGATAAAGTGAGAAGAATGAGGCTGACCGCACCCCTGCTAACAGAGGACGGCGGGGAAGGCTCCAGGGTCAGAAGGGCCCCAGGCATGTGGCTTAAACCCCACCCGCCCCTATTATGGGCACACTGTGTCTCTCGAAAACACAGGCTGTCGTCCTAACCCCAGTGACCTAGGACCATGACTTCATTTGGAAACAGGGCATCTGCAGATGCAAATGTATGACGAGGTGGTCCCGGAGTGGGGTGGGCCCCAGCCCAGGCCCGGTGTCCTCACAAGACGAGGAGGAGGCCACGGGACACCAAGGACTGCGGGGAAGGGCCAGGGGCTGCAGGGGGCTGTGTGGACTCCCCACCGCCGCCCAGGACCTGCCCTGTCCACGCCTGTGCTCTGCACTTCTGGCCCAGGTGGAGAAATCAACACCACCCAGCACGGGTGAGGCAGCCGCAAGCCCAGCCATGCGCCACAGGCCACATGTGCCACACGGCCCCCTGGTGAGGGGGTGGGTCAGTGCTCCCACCACCAAAGAGGATGGTTGTCGGGAAAGAGGGTCTAAACGTGGGAAGATACATCTTAGAAGAGAAACCCGGAGCCCACGCGTCCCGACGTGTCCACATCTGAACCCCCAGAACCTGTGCACGAAACCTTATCAGGGAAAACGTTCTTCGCGGACGTAACTAGTTACGGATCTGAAGATGAGACCACCCTAGACCATCCAAGGACAGGCGTCCTTATAAAAGACACACACACAGGGGTGGCCTGTGACGAGGGACGCGGGGCCACCAGGAGCTGGAAGAGGCAGGAGGGATCTTTCCTGAAGGCCTCCAGAGGGAGGGCGGCCCTGGGACACCCCAGCCTTGGACTTCTGGCTCCAGAAGGGGGTAGAAGCTTCCGCTCTCTTAAGCCACCAGTTTGGTAATTTGTCACGAGGCCTAGGGACACTTGCACAGCTGGGCTTCCGGTACAGGAACCAGTGCTCTGGGACACAGCTGGGGAGCTGTCCCCAGGCATTAGAGTGCCTGTGTGATACAGAAGCTGATGACATGCTCCAACACGTCACGACATCTGGGGCCACTTGTGTGTGCACGGGATGTAAAAGTTGTAACAACAGATGCTGCAAAGGAACCATAAGAAAAGGAAAGAACAGACCCAAGACAAGTGCCTAGGTCACATGGGTGTGACCTGTGCCGACCAGCAGGAGGGGACTCACTCCCAGTAGGAGGTGGGGAGGACTCACTCCCAGCAGGAGGGGGGAGGACTCACTCCCAACAGGAGGGGGGAGGACTCACTCCCAACAGGAGGTGGGGGGGGCTCACTCCCAGTAGGAAGGGGAGGACTCACTCCCAGTAGGAGGTGGGGGGGGACTCAGTCCCAGTAGGAGGGGAGGACTCACTCCCAGTAGGTGGGGGGGACTCACTCCCAGTAGGAGGGGGGAGGACTCACTCCAGTAGGAGGGGGGAGGACTCACTCCCAGTAGGAGGGGAGGACTCACTCCCGGTAGGAAGAAGTACTCATTCCCAGTAGGAGGTGGGGAGAACTCACTCCCAGGAGGTGGGAGGACTCAATCTCAGTAGGAGGGGGGAGGACTCACTCCCAGCAGGAGGGGGGAGGACTCACTCCCAGCAGGAGGTGGGGGGCTCACTCCCAGTAGGAGGGGAGGACTCAGTCCCAGTAGAAGGGGGGGAGGACTCACTCCCAGTAGGAGGGGGGAGGACTCACTCCCAGGAGTGCGGAGGACTCACTCCCGGTAGGAGGGGGAGGACTCACTCCCAGCAGGAGGTGGGGGGGCTCACTCCCAGTAGGAGGGGAGGACTCAGTCCCAGTAGAAGGTGGGGAGGACTCACTCCCAGTAAGAGGTGGAGGGGACTCACTCCCAGTAGGAGGTGGAGGGGACTCACTCCCAGCAGGAGGGGGGAGGACTCACTCCCAGCAGGAGGTGGGGGGGCTCACTCCCAGTAGGAGGGGAGGACTCAGTCCCAGTAGAAGGGGGGGAGGACTCACTCCCAGTAGGAGGGGGAGGACTCACTCCCGGTAGGAGGTGGAGGGGACTCACTCCCGGCAGGAAGGGGGAGGACTCACTCCCAGGAGTGGGGAGGACTCGCTCCCGGTAGGAGGGGGAGGACTCACTCCCAGCAGGAGGTGGAGGGGACTCACTCCCAGTAGGAGGGGGGGACTCAGTCCCAGTAGAAGGGGGGGAGGACTCAATCCCAGTAGGAGGTGGAGGGGACTCACTCCTAGCAGGAGGGGGGAGGACTCACTCCCAGGAGTGGGGAGGACTCGCTCCCGGCAGGAGGGGGAGGACTCACTCCCAGGAGTGGGGAGGACTCGCTCCCGGCAGGAGGGGGAGGACTCACTCCCAGCAGGAGGTGGAGGGGACTCACTCCCGGCAGGAAGGGGGAGGACTCACTCCCAGGAGTGGGGAGGACTCGCTCCCGGTAGGAGGGGGAGGACTCACTCCCAGCAGGAGGTGGAGGGGACTCACTCCCAGTAGGAGGGGGGGACTCAGTCCCAGTAGAAGGGGGGGAGGACTCACTCCCAGTAGGAGGTGGAGGGGACTCACTCCCAGCAGGAGGGGGGAGGACTCACTCCCAGGAGTGGGGAGGACTCGCTCCCGGCAGGAGGGGGAGGACTCACTCCCAGCAGGAGGTGGAGGGGACTCAGTCCCAGCAGGAGGGGGGAGGACTCACTCCCAGGAGTGGGGAGGACTCGCTCCCGGCAGGAGGGGGAGGACTCACTCCCAGCAGGAGGTGGGGGGGACTCACTCCCAGCAGGAGGGGGGGGACTCACTCCCAGTAGGAGGGGGAGGACTCACTCCCAGCAGGAGGTGGGGGGGACTCACTCCCAGTAGGAGGGGAGGACTCGCTCCCGGCAGGAGGGGGAGGACTCACTCCCAGCAGGAGGTGGGGGGGACTCGCTCCCAGTAGGAGGGGGGGACTCACGCCCCACATGGGGACGGGGAGCTCACTCACTTCCCCATATTGGGATGTTCCTGCTCTCTGCCTTCATCACGATGGAGGACATCGTCATGGTGACAGCGATGGCGTCGAAGTAGGAGGAATGGGGCGCCAGAGTGAGGATGGCGGCCTCAGAGGGTGGGGCCTGCTGCCCCTTCACCACCACCCAGTGGAAGCCTCCGGCAAACCACATGGTGCGCATGATGGCCTTGAGCAGGACGTCCACGACCCTGCAAAAGAAGGTGCTGTGGTCAAACCGAGGCAGGGCAGGGGGGGGGTCGCAGGCCGGCTCCGTCACGGCTTGTGAGCGTGAGGCCGGCCCCGTGCACACGGACCTGACCCGTCAGGCCATCCAGGGTGCCGTCCAGGCTGATCCGAAACGTGCACCGGCCGGAGGAGGGAAGAGAACAGGTGCTGTGCTTTCGTCCCTCTGTGTAGACGTGCGACATCGTGACTTTGTTAGGAAAACGGAAGTGGCTGTGCCACGCCTCACAGCAGTGTAAAGACACACAGAGTCCCGACCTCACAGACTCCGGGGCCGCAAGCATTGGAAGGTGACGGATTCGCATCCCGAGCACGGAGGTTTTAAAGAAACATCAGCCCGCTAAAACATCCAAAATGCAAGTAAAATCAGGAGTGAAGTCAGGCCGAGACCAGGAGCGGAGGCCTGTGGTGAGAAACCACGGTCCCACCTCCCTCAGGCTGCCCGTGGTCCCAGGACCAGATGCCACGCTGTTAAGCCTTTTCTAGATGAGATCAGGTGGACGATGACAGGACTGAGCGACAGAAAAGAGCCGGAAATCTCACGGGACTGATCCCCCTCAAGAGAGTTCTGGAAGACGAGGCCCGACGGCTCTGAGCAGCAGTCCCTCACGGGGCCGCCTTGAGCCGCCGTCGCCTGCAGGGGATGAACAATCCCGGTGTGGTTGTACACCTGCTGGGGGCCAGGCTCACACATCCCCACATCGCCACAACCGGGTGTGATCACTTCCTTACGTGTCCAAGCGCACACTGCCAAGCGTGTTTGTGTGCGCGTCTGCTACTTTTCCTAACGGGAACACGTGCAAGAATCAAAGCCAGCTGACACCTGCCGATGCGTAAGGAAGGGGGCGCCGGGCAGGCTGTGGCGGAAGCGGAGCCAGTCCCGGGAAGCCGGGTGCAGGAGAGGGGGGCTGCTGGGAAGTGGGGACCAAATCCTGATGTTTCTGTCGGACACACACCCACCGCCCCTCAGGCCAACAGGCCGAAGGGCACTAAGCAGAAGCGGGCGGGGGGGGGGGGGGGGGGGGGGATGCATGCACCACCCCTGACGATTCTCTGAGGTCTCGGGGATTGCCATCCCCAGGACACCGCCCACTGGGAAGAGCCGGCCTGCGGACGCGGAACAGGCCTCCTGGCCCGACGCCTCCCGGCCAGGCTCAGGCAGCAACGACAAGCCTGAGGTGCCCGGAGCGTTTCCTGGGAATAGAGAGGCAGGACGCAGACCTACACGCACAGGGGCATTCTTGCCGCATCGCCCAGGCGGGAGCCCAAGAGCCTGAGACGTGAGCACAACCAGCCCCGTGACGGACAAGAGACCGACCAGGGGAGAGGCTGTGGTCCACACCGTCCTCGAGCTGTTAGAATCCAGAACGGGGCGCTGTGAAAGGAGCGGAGGACGAGGCAACAGTCTGGCAAATCCAGTCTGTCGCTGCAGAAGCGGCCAGTTCCCTGGGAAGCTGAGGAGTGAGCAGGACTCCCCCGGGAACAGGCAGGGAAGAAAGGACGCCACTTTGGACACGGAAAATTTAACACGAAACCACAGACGCCTACAACTTCCTTCGAGAATTTTTCAGATTCCCAAGGACGGACAGAAGATGTCAAAACTTCCAGAAGAGCAGATGGGCTACCCGGGCACCACGGCGCACTCACATCTTCGCGGCCCTGGGGACGGGAGGTCTGGAACCTGTCGTCTGTGCCCTGACAAGCTACCCGTCAACACCGAGGGGAAAACAAAGACTCCCGGACACGAAACGCACCTCAGTTTCTCCTGCTTGTCCTCTGAGAAAAAACCCCGACGCTCCACAAAATCTTGGGAGGAAAAAAACGAGGGAAAAAAAAAAACAAAACCCAAACCAGGCCGAGGAGGCAGACGACGCCCAAACCTGCAGAAAGTCGCCGCACCCAGCGGAAGAGCAACGTGTGATGGGGGGCCGGGGGCTCGGGGACCCCCAGGAGGAGAGCATCATCGCAGCGTGGACACGAGGGGGCAGAAGCGCAGGCTACGCTCGGGCTCAGCATCCCGTCAGCAACAGGCGAACGAGAGTCTGTAACTGCAAATGAGGTTCGATGGGGCTCTAAGAGCGGGGCTGTGGCGCGACGGGACAGGTGTCCCGTGAGACACGGACCGGGGCTGCCCGCCAGGCGAGGACCTCGAGAGAGCACGTGCGCAGGCCAGGAGCCGGATCTGCCCCATTCCAGCCCCCGCAACCTCGCGCTGTTCCCCAGCCTGTGGCACGTGGCTGCGGTGGCCCAAGGGGACTGCCACCGGCCCCTCCTAACCTCGTGAGTGGGCCCAAGAGGCAACGCCGAGGACCATCCTCCACCGCTGGCCCGCTGGTCGGGTTTTGCAAGAAGATGTGCTGGTTGCTTACACGACTGCGGTTGGAAGTAAGTGTGTGGTGAGACTGTCCGTTCCTCCCTTCCCTGGAGGCCCCAGGCTTTTCCTTTAGCAAGGTGTGAAACTGCACACCCCCCGGCCCACCCACGACTCCTCCGCACAGGCCCGTGTGCGCTAGTCCGATTCCTCCTAACTCCCGAGTCCCTGGATCAGGCATCTTGTCTCCGCCTCCTCCTTTAAGGAGGTCAGCGTTGATGGTACTCGTGTTTTCCCTCCAGCACCAGACCCAGCGCGGGGCTGTGCATGGCTCGCGCGCGCGCACACACACACACGTGTACACACCCACATTTGCATATACACATGCGTTCACGTATATACACATGCACGTGCTTGTATGCAAATACACACACTCACGTACATACCTATACATGCACGTATACGTGCACACATACGCATGCACACGCTTGTACACACGTATGCGCATGCACACTCGTGCACACAACCACATGTGCATATACACGTGCACACATTTGCACACATGCATATACATTCACACGTATATACACATGCATATGCTTGTACACACATATACATACACACACTCATGTACACACCCACACATGCGTATACACGTGTGCACACATACGCATCCTGCACGTGCATGTACATACACACAAATGCTCACACACAACACATGCACACTCACATGCCCACACATGTATGTATGCATGTGCTCACCTGCTCACACACACATATACATTCATACATATATGCACACGCACATGCTTGTACACGCGCATGCTTGTACACACACATACACACATGCTCGCATACAGGTACACATATGCACGTGCACATGCTTGGACACATGCACACACATGCTTGCACTCCCACACAGGCATGTACTCATGGTCGCACACACATAAACGTATACACACTCATACGTGTGTGCACAGTGACGTGCGGTCTCCACGGACACAGACACCTCTATTTCTCGCTGCCGAGGACACTTCTCAGGCATGCTCTGGGCACACGAGGCACCTGGGAGGCAGTGGCCCATCTGTCACCGAAGGAGCCACGTGGAGCCGCACGGGGTGGGCACGGGGAATGGAGAGCAGCCCGGAGTCCCGTACTTTGAAAAGACAGAATCTGCACTGTGTGTGTGGACAGAGGAGGGGATCCCAGCCCAGGGACAGAGCTGAAGAAGGAAGGAATTAAGACAAAAATGCCGGGAAGTCGTGTTAACCTATCATGACTCAAACCTCAAATTTTTAGTCAAATCACTTGTAATTTGTCAAAAACTACAAAAAACTCTGCTTTCTAGCTATGGACTCTCAACCTAGCGGCACTGAAAGTCTGATTCCTATTTGGTCTAGATTTTGTTTGATTACACATCCGACACTAAATCCCTATTTTAGGGCTAAAACATTGAAAAACACCCTCCAGGTTAAGCAAGCTCTTCAAAGAGAATTAAGAAACCCAAAAAGTCAGAACGAGGACCCCAGAGCCAGTGATGACCCCAGTGCACCCAAGTGACCACAGTGGACAGGAATGCCGAGCAGCTGTCCCTCCCTCGGGACCTGCTTCCTGGCGTCCCCGGGCCAGGGGCTGTGCTGGGGACAGAATGGGAACAGGTCACGGCCTGCCTTTGGGACCTCCGGGAGGGAGACAGACTGTGGCTCACTTGGTACCGATGATGGTCCAAGAACGTGAAACACGGCAGGGGGTGCACACAAAGACCCTGTGTGAGGGGTCCCCCAGGCACCTGGACCGTCCCCAAGCATGGCCACGCCTTACTCATCACTGGCTCGGCAAACGCTTGACTCGAAATTGGCCGACTTCGCCCCGCACGTCAGTGCCCTGTGTGAGCACGACAGGTGCGTGTCGGGACCACGGGCACCGAGGACCCGCCAGCTCCCGCCTGCCGGCCGTGGGCATGGTGTTCCTGCAGAGCAGAGAGCAGAGAGCAGACGCGCTCCCGGTGCAGGAAGTCGAGCCTGTCCCTCAAACCCCTTAAGGCCCAGGAGCGAATGCCCTGGGCTCCGTCTGCCCTGGCGGCTCCGCCCTCCTGGGCGGTACGCGGGTCAGCGGGTGTGGCTGGGCTCCAGCAGAGCTGTTGGTAAACCGAGCGTGGCTGGACCTGGCGTGTGCACCTTTCTGCTGACCCCTGTGCGGGCCTAGTAGTAACTCTTTCTGAACAGACCGTTCAAGGGCCCCGTATGGCTGCCGAGAGGCGTTAGGGTGTGGAGAGCGGGGAAGTCTCCGGGTTTACGACAGAAACGACAACTTCCAGGACGCCGGAAATACTTCTCGAAGTCCTCCTGACGCTCGCCACCTTCATTTACTAATGCGTATACTCTGCGAACCGCTTTAGGAAGAAACAAGAAAACACTGTGATTTCATTTAACTTCCTGCGGTCCACGTTGGGTCTCTGGCTGAGATGTATTCACAACTCGTCCGTCTACAGACGGCTCTCCTTTGTCAGTATCTGGTGAGCAAACGCAAGGGACCTTCCAGGTGTACGAAGCAGGGAGGGTCGCTGGACCCTGCGGAGACCAGACCAGCGAGAAGGACAGACGCTGGCCGACACACAGCCTCGCAGGGCTGGGGACACGGAAACCCGCGGGGAATCTCTGTGCTGAGGACACGCCAACAGCAGCCCGGCCCCAGAGGACCCCCTCAGGGCAGGGGTGCGGTGGGGGCACGGCAGGGGCGGAACCAGCCACTCCCCGAGGGGAAGGGGGCATGTGGCCGGCGGTGTCCCGGCCGGGAGAGGGCAGCCTGGCGTGCTCCAGGCCCAGGCAGGGGAGGAAGGCCGGAGGGGCCGGGGCACGCGGTGGCCCCGCAGACGGGTGACTTACTTCCGCCACGAGGCCGGGGACGGCTCGGGCTCCCTCTCCGAGGACCCCAGCGTGGCGAAGAACGTGAAGGGCCAGGCGAGCAGCATCGCGATCAGGACAAGCAGCAGCCGGATGGGGAAGAGGGTCAGCGTCATGAAGGCCATCTGGGAAGACAGAGGCGAGGTCACTCCGGAATCGGCGGACTCCGCACGGGCAGCCAGCCCCGGAGCTGGCGTGGAAACGCCACGCCTGCCCTCACACGAGGCGGCGAGTGGCCAGGACGTCCTGCCGAGGCTCTGGGCTGCACCGCCATCCCCCAACCCCGGCGCCCACCGTCCCGCACACCTGAGCCCCTCTGGGGCCCGCCCCGGCACACGCCTGAGCCCCAGCACAACCCGGGGACGCCTCTGCAGCGCTGAGGTTCCCCGCGGTGAGGCGGATGCGGGAGCTCAGGGAGCACTGGGGACGCCCGTGACTCTCCAGCCCCGGGACATCACGGGCGGGAGCCCAGCAGAGAACGGGGCACAGCCAGCCCACTTCCAAACGGGCAGTCTGGTCGGGGCGACACCACGGGAGGGGCTCCGTGGGGATGGACACATGGTTCACCAGAGGGGTCAGGGCAGGAACGCGGTGGACAGATGGCCATTCCTAAAACCAGGCTCCCGTGCGCACAGAACCAGGCTGTGGTCCCCGCCTGGGGGCGCACGCCTGGGGACACACGCTCAGGAGCCTCGCGGTCTCAGAGGGCCAGCATCTCAGCGATCAGGGAGGAAACAGGGCAGGGGACGGATGGCAAAGCTCAAACTTACAAAGGATTGGTGATCAACAGATGCAACTTACAATTATTTGCAGTAACACACGCTTCGAACGTGTAGGTTTCGGCGCAGGGAGGACAGAGAAGACAGGCCAGGAGAAAGTGCACAGCGACGTCTCCCAGCTCCCGGCCGACCGGCTGCAGGGCCCACGGCCGCCCCCCTGCTCGTCCGTTACCCGCACCGGACGGCCCCGCGGTTTCCCTGCAGGCGCTCCCGGGTCCCCTGTCAGGAGCAGCACCGCCCAGCAGGTGGGAGACAAGCCGTGTGTATGAGTTTAAACTGTCTAGTGGCCCCACAAGGTGAGGAAGTGAACGTAGCACAGACATCACATCTGCTGTCCTGTGGTTGATGCTGGTGACGACGTTTCCCATCGAGTGCGGACTTGCTCTGGGCTGTAGCAGACGTGCTTTGCTGACAAAAAAGTACCTTCCCGCCCCTGGGTTTCTGGGAGTTGGGTTTGTTCCACATCACGAATGGGTGAACGCGACCTGCTGTCCTTCCTGCTTCTGGTGTTTGTTTGCTCAGCCCGTGTCCACCACATGCTGCTTTTAGACGTGAGAACCTTGGTCACAGCGCTGGGGTTTCTTTTTTTTAATGTTTATTTATTTTGAGAGATACAGAGCACAAGCAAGGGGGGCAGAGAGAGGGAGAGAGAACCCCAAGCAGGCTCCCCCCGCTGTCAGCACCGAGCCCCGCGTGGGGCTCGACCCCACAAACCGTGAGACCATGACCTGAGCCGAAACCAAGAGTCGGGGATTTTTTTAAGGAACTGCTGAGTCTGCTCACCGATGCGTCTCTGGGTCGAGTCGGGGGCAGGCCTGGCCCACAGCTTCCCTCCGGCGGATCCCGTGGCGTGGCCCCCCCTGCACACCAGCGAGCTGCCTCTCGGGGGAGTTTCCACGGCGATGCACACACAAGCGCTGTTCTAATTTTATTTTCATCGCTTACCTAGGTGTCCCACTTCCTCTGAACCTTCAGTGCTTCTGCCACTGAGAAAATCCTCTCTGGGAGTCCCCAGCAGGTTTTTCCTCCCCTAACCAATCTCCCACCTCGCGCGCGTCTGCAAGAGAACTGAGAAGCTGCCCGTGGCACTCTCCCGTGCCTCTCGTCACCCTGCCCTGCCGTGTAATCAGCATTGTTCGCGCCCTCTGAAACTTTTCGGCCTACACTGACCGCTATTTTTCTACTCTATCAGCCTGTTTACTGAACCAGTTTTGGATGGGTTTACCGTCCCCGTGGCCAGTCGGTCGGTCGTATGAATTTTAGCTCCTACAGGCACCCCGCTCTTACTCGGACTCTAACGCCCCTCTTAACTTCTTGAGGTAAAAGCACAGAGCGGTATTTTCGGAAGCGCCCCGTTTCCCGCTGCCACACTGAGAACGCCCAGCTTTCTCCAGCCCCACGGTAAGTTCCGGACGGCTGGCTGCGGGCGCCCCGGACGGCCTTTACACCTGCTGCCCGCGCGGGACGGGCCGAGGGACGACCGGGCAGCAAAGCACGTGAACAGAGACCGCCAGGAAGTGTTCACAGTGCGAGGGTGCAGCCGCGATGCTGTTCGCCCACCATCAGGCCTACCCCCTGCTCTGGGTCGACAAAGACGGAACCACACGGGTTCCTGGAGGGCGTGGGAGCGCCAGCCCCGCCCCGTACCTCTGAGAACCACAGACGGGGACGGGGACGGGGAGGCGAGGGTCCAGGGGTGACCCAGACCCGCCCGGTGCCCCGAGTCAGGGCACGTGTGCCGCTCCTCACGTTGTTAATGACATGTGTTCCCGTGGGTGGCCAGCAGCTGTTGGACCCGGGACACAACACGTGAGTGACCACAACTGACCGTGACGACAATTCGCGCACCTCTTACACGCATCCCGAGAACACCACCTGGTTTCCGAGTTTCACGGCGAGCGGGGAGGGGGCGTGTGAGTGCCCAGCACGGGCCGGGGCCCTCAGCTCACAGACGGGGCTCGTGCACAGTGTGGTGAGTGAGCGTCACAGGCCTGCAGTGACCACCTGGCTGGGCCTGAAGGACGGGGAGAAGGTGGACACGGGTTTACGAGGGCCACGTGAGCGGCGTGGGGAAGGCGAGCACCTTCGGGGGGCCCATGGGGTGCAGGAGGGCCCCGGCCACCTGGGCTAAGACCCCGTGTGTTTCCCGGGCTGCTCCCCAGGACCCCATGACCCTGCCTTGACCTTGCCCCAGCACTGGGCCCACGTGCTGTCCACTGGGCTCAGCCCTGCCCCGGAGAGGCAAACGGTCCCCAGAAGGGGCAGGACTCGGAAGGCTTCCTGCAGCCTCTTCCAGAACGTTCTGTGGGCTATGGCCACTCCTCCTGAATTCCAGGCTACCGGCTGGTTGGACCCTCCTGTCCCCTTGCATCTTCTGGCCCACCTGCGTCCTTCCCAGGCCCGGCCACCTCCCGGTGCCCTCGCCGTCCACCACGCCCTGTGCCCAGCCTGTCGGAGCACACTCAGAGTTTCCAGCCACAGGACCACAGGCAGGGCAGCCATGTCAGCCACACGGACGTTCTCAAGTGTGCTGGGGCCGAGGAAACGCGTGCTCAGAACGTCCTGGCTGGACTGGAGAACAAACAGGGCCAACTGGGCTGTTTCCAGGCAGTTCCGGCTCAACGTTCGGGAGGCACTGTAATTAGCAACTAGGCTGCACACGGTATTTCCTTCCCGGAGCCAGCGGGGGGCGTCCCATTCCCCAGTGGGAGTGCCCCGGGGAGAGAGCGGGTCTCCGCCCCCCACAATCTGAGTAAGACCCAGCTCTGTGCTGGACTCCCTGGGTGGGGCGTGCCCGCTCCCACCGGAGCCCCCCTCAGGGCGGCCCTGGGCCGGAGGGCGGGGTCAGCGGGGCCTCAGGGAGAGAATGCCAGCCTTGCCCCCGGCAATGGCACAGGGCAGGGGCCAGGGGCAGCAGTGGCACACGGGGAGGAACGCTGCTGACCAAGCAGGAAAAGGCTGCTAACACGGGACCCGCGTCCCCTCCAAGATGCTCAGAGGGCTGCGGCCTGTCCCTGTCAGGAGCCCCAGTCACCCTCAAAAGTGCCAGGCCGGCCCTCCCATGAGCTGAGGGTTTATAACCCAGTCCCAGGGGGGCCCGCGGTGACAGTCCCTGGCTGGGTCGGTTCACGCTCCTTGGAAGCTGGCTTAGATACACGGTCCCATCGGAAAGGGGTCCCCAGGAACAGACGCTGCCCTCCAGGTTCACGGTTGCCCTGAGTCACAGAGCAGCTGTTCCGGCCCGGTGTGCTCTGTCTGGAGTCCCCGCTAGAGCAGACCCAGGCGCAAGGAGACCCTCACGGCCGCCTGCAGGCTCCCAGCACTATTTCCTGCCAGAGGGAACCAGGGCTCCTGGGCAAAGGCACTCCCAGCGGGGGCAGAAAACGTGGATGGGGGTACCTGGAACCCAGCGGCACAGCGGAGATGGGGAAGGCAGGCAGAGGTCCCCGGGCCCGGGAGCCCCCGCGGCAGACATGCCACTGTGACCACGGTAGGAGCCATCGATGAGGTAACGGAACTTCACACGTGCTCACGAGCCCATCAACCAGGCGCACACGCCCCACCTCACTGGGGGCCTCCGCGGACCCCAGGAGACCGGCTTCGAGTGGCACCCGGGCCAACAAGGACGAAGAATCAGGCATCGCGCTGTCCATCCCGAGACTGTCCCTTGGGGCAGCCACGGGGAGAACCCGGGAGTGTCCCCACGGGCTTCCGGAACCCACCACTCGCATGCACCCATGTGAAGGGGCCTGTGTGGACGGAGACAGACATGTGAGCCGGGCGCCGTGTGGATGAGCCACGTGACAAGCCAGCGGAAACAGAGCCTCCTGATTCTGGATCAGAAGACACGGGAGACACGGGGAGGCGATCGGTAAAACGCAGAGCGAGACGCTCGGGGACAAAAGCCCCAGACACACCGTAAGAAAATAAAAGCAAGGAGCTGGAAGGAGGCTCCAGGGGAGTACGTGTGTGGGGCTCCGGGGTTGATGCCCGCGGCCCTGCTCGAGACGCATGCGCACCCGGGAGCATCTACAGGTCAAGTCTGGGCTTTGCTTGCGGACCGGTGAGACCAGGGAGAGAGCGGGCGTCGGCGAGACCAGAGTGGCCGAAGTTGGCGACCGCTGAGGTGGGCGAGGGTGGGCACGGGGCTCACTACGTTTTCTCTGCTTCAGTGTTAGGGGCTGAACCGTGGGCCCCCCTTCAGTACTGATGCCACAACCCCCAGCCCGCCTCCCGACGTGCCCGTACTGAAGACAGGGCCTTGGAAAGGGTATGAAGGTACAATCAGGTCACCAGAGCAGACCCTAATTCCATAGGACAGGTGTCCTTATACGAAGAGGAGACTAGGTTACAGACATGCACAGAGGGACGGCCGGTGAGGCCTCACGGAAGTCACGGCACCTCCACGCCAAGGAGAGAGGCCTCAGGAGGAACCCACTCTGCCCACGCCCGGGTCTCGGGCTCCCAGCTCCCAGGACCGGGACAGATAAACGCCTGCTCTTAAAGCTGCAGGTCTGTGGGGTCAGCACCCGAGCACACTCACTGGCGTCCGTCTCAAACCTCCCGTAGGAAGACGGTTCTAATGTAAAACGTTCCCCGATTCTCAGTGAGCTCACCGGATCCGTGGTCTGGAGCTGTGGTCACAACACCCCCGCTCAGGCTCACCTGGCAGCCACTCCCTCCTCTCTGCCAAGGCCATGAAGGCCACCAGGACCGCCGACATCATCGTCACGCAAGCTGGTCCAAGCGCCTCGTGTTTCACAATCAACAGAGAACCGCCGACAGGGTGCACAAGAGACAAAGACCTCGGGTGCACACGAGGAAGGGTCCCCGGTGTCTCCACCTGTGCCGCCCTGTGGCAGGCCAGGTCACTGCAGTGACACGTGTCCTCGCAGGGCGTGCACAGGCTGGCCAGGCACCGAGATACCATGCGCCCCCAGCGCACACCGAGGGACCCCAGCCTGCGGTGCAAGGTGCTATCGGGGGGAGGGCAGGTTGCAGGGAGAGCGGGTTCCACGGCCAGCGTGCTTCAACTGCAGAAAGGATAATCACCACCATCCAAAGGACACGAGAACGTGTTCCCAAATGCACTGGAGAAAGATGCACCCTCCGTGTGATTTGAGAAAACAGGAGACACACGCAGAGGCGCCTGCCGGCCACACACAGTGACACACGGTCCTACCCTGCACTAGTTCCACCCAACGGCTTAGAAAGTCTCGGGGAATGGCGCTCACACACGGCGAGCACCCCATCAGCCCGCAGGCCACACACGCCCCTCCTGGAGGCTGCTGGACACACAGACGAACGAGAAAGCGAACGTGGGAGACCACAGCTCGGCACCGTGGCCATGAGGCTGAACACAGGGCCCCGGGGCCCACCGGCTGTGGTGGAGGCCAGGTGCACCTGGGGCTCTGCGAACAACCGTCCTCTCCCACGAAGCTGCGCGACAAGGCGCTACGGGTGACAGCTCAGGGAGCCTGTGTGTGCAGCTGGCAGGCCCAGCTCCCCGGGAGCCGCTCGCGCGGGTGTTGCTGCTGACAGCACAGCCGGATGGTGCCACCAGGGGACACTGAGGCGATGGTCACTGTGTGACAGGTGCTGGTGGCCAGCCAGAGGGAGGAGCTTCGAGGATAGACCAGAAGAGACCGGCTCCTGGGGGAGGAGCTTCGGGGATGGACCAGAAGGGACCGGCTCCCGGGGGAGGAGCTTCGGGGATGGACCAGAAGGGACTGGCTCCCGGGGGAGGAGCTTCGGGGATGGACCAGAAGAGACCGGCTCCTGGGGGAGGAGCTTCAGGGACAGACCCAAGGGGACCGGCTCCCGGGGGAGGAGACAGGGCTGCCACCTTCACATCAGTTAGACCCCAGTGTTCGGACGGCACATTCTTCCAGAACAACAGAGCCCAGTGAGCGCAGGGAAGGGAGACGATCACGAAGGAGCGAGGCCCGGGGGGATGGTGGAGCCTGGATTAATGGGGGTGCTACAAATACAGTGAACACGGGAGAGGGTCCAGGGGGGACCACGGGCACCCTGAGCTGGCAGTGAGGTGCCATCTGAGCGGTGGCCTGCCCACACCCAGCAGGACGGGCTCCCAGGGCCAAGCAGGGAAGTCCCAGACTTGTGGACACTGGGGGGCTCCCAGCCCAGAGACCCAGCTCACCGGCTGAAGGGACGCCTCAGGACCAAGTCCCCGAAGGGCTGCAGTTCCGGGAGCCACACTGAGAGGGAACCAGCTAGCCCCATCAGGTAGGCCCGGTGGCTCAGGGGTTAGCGCGGGCTCATCTTCTGAAAAGAGCCTGCACAGGGCTCAGGGGCTGAGGGCACCCTGGCGTCTGGGGTGGGTCTTGTAGTTTCCTCACATAGCACCCTGGGGGGCTGGCCTGGGTCGCTCCAGGCTCTTCCCACGAGGAGAGGAGAGATGAGACACACGGAGTCTGCAGAAAGATCGCCAGGGCAACGTGGGATAAACAGAGGAGAGCCCTACCTGGGGAATCGCTCTCTTCTCTTTGCTGTCACTTACTTAAAAATTCGAAAGCAAGTTGTTTTTGAAAATCCTGATTTAGAACAGACAGAATACTCCGAAACTGGGAAGCCAATGCCCAATGTCCCCCCGCCCCCCGAGCCTGGTCCAGGAGGGAAGCGGTCCGCAGGGCCACGGCCCCTGGGGCCACTGTCCCCCGACGCGGCAACAAAACACATACGTCTACCTTTCCTTCTAAAGAACTTAGAAAACGTACAGCAACTGTCACAGGAGAGCCATCAGCTGGCAGTCCAGTGCTTCCCTGCACAAACCCCCGGCCTCGGAGCCTCGGAAGGAGAGTGGCCACGCGGACCCAGCGCCCTACAGATGCCTGCCCAGCAAGCCAACCGCAGAAAGCACATCCCCTCTGTGTCCCCACAGAGCACGCTGTGCCCCAAACGCACGCGGCAGGGGTGGGGATAACCACCTCCTTCCAGTAGCTTCCTTACTGGAAAGCAGACAGAGGGAGCCGCGCCCTGAACTGTGCTGCGATGCTCCCACGTCCTCACGCGCGGCTGCTCTCACGCAAAGACTCCCCTCCACGAAAAGACAAAACACGGAGCGAGGCTAGAAATCCGGGGCGGGGGCAGCGCAGGGACGTGGGGGTCACGTCGCAGGCACAGCTCTGTCTTCACTGGGCCTCCTGCGTGACTGTCATTGTTTACTCTGGTGTCAAATCCCCATCGGACTGACCGTCCTTTCCTGGCTGATGTGTGCAGGTGACAGTGTTCTCGCCCCTGGGCTCCCACGGTCCCTCACTCTGAAGCCGTTTGTCCGGCCGTGTGACTGTCGGGCCATGCTCACCGCTACACAGAAGCTATTTTTTCTCAGCTCTCCCACTCAAACCTAAAATTAAATATAGTGTTCCTAAAACCTGCTTTTTCCCTCAACCCACAGGCAGCCCCGGTCCTGTCTGTCCAGGAGCTTTCAAACCTCATCTCGAGCACAGTTACCCAACCTGGAGTTTCTGCAAAAGGACAGTCTTTCGGTAATTCACTCTTGAGTTTGCAACCTGCAACGCAGTCCAACGGCAGAGCCGTTTTCCCAGACACACACACACACACACACACACACACACACACACACACACACATCGTGCCTGACACGCTGGACGGCCTGGCTTCGTCGGGCAGCAGCAAACAACTGTGCGGTTCCCTGTGGGATCAGAGTTGCTCTGTCCACGGCACCCCGGGGCACGCACCCTGTAACCAAGGGAATCTGCACTACTCGGTCCTCCTCACCTGCCCTTTGACGAGCGTCTGAGGGCCCGGGGGCAGAGGTCAGAGCCTTGCAGGGGCTCAGGCCCGTGTCTGGTCTGTCACCAGGCACCAGGCACTTCATGGGGCCCCGTGTGCAGGCCCCCGGCACCAGGGCCCACACACAGTCCAGCTGGCGAGAGAGGCGTGAAGCCAAGTGCGTGGTCAGCGGGCAGCCAGGAGGGCAGTTCAGGGCCCCCGGTGCATGTAGCAGACGGAGGCACGGGGGGCCCCGAGGGGGCGGGCAGGGCACTCGGGGACATCAGGAGATGCCTGCCACACAGACTCCAGGTCCCCAGGAAAAACCACCAGGGGCTGGGCCCCCAGGCAGGGGAGGGACGCAGCGGCCGGTGGAGAAAGGCCTGGGAAAGCAGGGACCTCGGTGTCCCTGCTGCACAGACAAGAGAATGAAGGACCGGACGGGCCTGGGGGCAGAGAGGAAGACCCCCGGAACCCTGCCGCACTGCCACTGTCACGGCCGCCACCTCAGCTGCCCAGGCTCCCCCGCTGGCGCTCAGACCTGACAGCACGCTGCTGGGCAGCGGCACGATGCCCCCTCCACTGAAGACCCGCTCCTACCTGAGCACCTCTGAGCTCCCAGGGCCCCTCGTGTGCCCCCGTCTCCCCCCCAGTCTGGGCTTCCCTGAGCTCTCGTCCGGCCACATCAGGGTTTCAGCCCGAGTGCACCTGCAGAGAGCCCTGGGGGCGGGGGGGGGGGGGGCAGCGGCTCGGGCTGGGAGTAGGCAGAACACATGTGCTGGAGAACAAGTTCACCGGGCCAGCGCACGCACGCCAAGTGTCTATCGCGAGCCAGAGCCAGCGTGCTCCCGCCGCCCACATGGAATGCACACCAGTGGGGACAGCCCTGGCTGGCTCACAGCCCTGAGGGCAGCAGCAGGCGGGGGAGAGGGCTTGCCTGCGGGCAGGGGTGGGGAGGGGAGGGAGCACCTATCCTCCAGGGGAGGGGACAGGAGAGCTCCCCGCTACCTGGTGGGGTTTAAGGAAAGACAAGAAGTGCAGGGCCCTGCGTGGGGGGAGGGGGCGGTTGTGGGTGTTCACGGTCGGCCCCTCCCGGCTCGGATGGCCAGCAAACGCCCTCGGCCTCCGCCTCTCCTCGCCCCTCCCACCCACGGAGTTTCACGCCAAATCTCATTTCCTCAGGGTCTTCAGGACCCCTGAGCTAGAGCCAGAGCTCTGTCCCCCGGGCCCTGTGACTCCACGCTGCCAATCCTGTGCCCCCCCAGACGTGAAATTCCAGGCAGGCCAGAGGCCCTTCGCGGGTCCCGGGTCACCCTGAGAACTTAGGGCCCCGGCCTGGCTCTCTTGGCAGGTGCTCAGGAACCGCCCAGCGGGACAGAAGCAGAAACACCATAAAGAGTAAGATTTCTGGGCTGGACGGTCCACTCTGGGAACGGGGCTCACATCCAGAGCAGGAATTGGCCCCAGATCCCTATTTAAAGACTGTAGGAACTCAGCCACAACTGACCCGTTTCCACAGGCGTCTCACCTGTGGGGCCAGGACACCCTGTAATTACACGTCCTCAGAAAGGGAGCTTTCCAGGCACAGAGCTCTCACCTACAGGGTGGCGGGAGCCCTCTCCCCCACAGATGGGTACAAGCCCAGGCTGGGAGCACAGCTGGAGGGGGACACGTCCTGGTGAGGCGCTGGGGGGGGCGGGGAGGGGGCGGCACATCCTGGTGAGGGAGGGACTGGGAGGGGAGGGCCGCCCCGCCCCCAGAGGCACAGTGCCTCTCCCAACCTAAGGGGGCTAAGGGGAGGGACCAGGACCCGACCAACCAACCAGGGAGTAGGCGGGAGCAGGGAGGGAGCACGGAGAAGGCCCCCTGTCCCTGTCCGCTGAGCAAAGGAGGCTCAGAAGCAAAGCACAGGGTCAGAATGCAGCGGGGGGCCTCTGGGGATGAGCACCTGAGTCCCTGTGCTCCAGCCGCACCAGGAGCTATGAGCTAACCTGCCCACGAAGCGTCTGCTCCTCCCACAGCTGCTGCCCCGGGACACAGCAGGGCCCGGCCCTGAAGCTCAGTCCTGACAAAGTGACGCTCAGGTCAGGTCCATCCATCCGAGGACACAGCCCGCAGCTCCTAACAGCAGGGTCTCAGGTCGGGGCGTGTCCTGGCACGGAAGGGGGCGCAAGGGTCCTGGGGAGCTGCTTACCGTCACTCACCTCACGGTCAGGACTGCTTCAGCCACGAGCAGAGCAGAGCAGAGCGCAGTCCGAGGGGCAGGGAACGTGCGAGGGGCACCAACCTGCCCTGCCCGGTGGGGGCCTCAGGGCTGGCATGAGGCAGGGAGGAAGAAGACTGAGAAAAATAAGTAACTGTCAATCCCCCCTCCCGCCCCCTCTCCAGACACACCTGAGAGGCACAGACCCGGTCCCCCCAGCTGCTCACCCCCACAGACACACCTGGCCTTGCGCCCCAGGAAATCCCTTATCTCTAGGGCCCTCGGCGGGATCTGAATAGAAGAATCTTGAAATTCAAGAGCTGAAGCATTTCCAGAGGCTTCCAATCATTCGGCAAATATCCACAGAGAGCCTGTGGGGCCCAGGGTCACAGCACATCCTCAGTCCCTCGCAAGGGGCCCCTCCTGGAGCCCTACGATGCCCTGCCTCCAGCTGCAGACACCCCCATCCAGGCACCTCCTACCCCACTCCCCTCACAGACCGAGCGCCCCCAGGACATCTCCGCTCAACCTCACCCCCAACAGCTGGCTTCCTCAAAATTATGGCTCCAGGGCACCATCTGCGGGAAGCTCCTGGGGAACCTCCAGGCCCTGTCCCCCAACTGCAGGGAGCCCCTTAACCACATGCCGCCTCCAGCCCCCAGCTGTGTGAGTCCCTCTCCAGCTGCAAGGAGACTCGAGGGTACAATCTGTCCCCCCCCAGCTGTAGGGAGCTCCCAAAGCATCCTGGCTGTCTGCCCACCCAGATGTAGGGAGGATCCTGGCTCTGACTCCCCAGAGGTAGGGAGGATCCTGGCTCTGTCCCCCCAGGTGTAGGGACGATCCTGGCTCTGTTCCCCCAGGTGTAGGGAGCTCCCAGAGCATCCTGGCTGTTCCCCCCCACCACCCAGATGTAGGGAGGATCCTGCCTCTGTCCCCCCAGATGTAGGGAGGATCCTGGCTCTGACCCCCCCCAGCTGCAGGGAGGATCCTGGCTCTGACCCCCCAGCTGCAGGGAGGATCCTGGCTCTGTCCCCCCAGGTGTAGGGAACTCCCAGAACATCCTGGCTGTGTCCTCCCTCAGATGTAGGGAGGATCCTGCCTCTGTCCCCCCAGATGTAGGGAGGATCCTGCCTCTGACCCCCCCAGCTGCAGGGAGGATCCTGGCTCTGACCCCCCGGCTGCAGGGAGGATCCTGGCTCTGACCCCCCGGCTGCAGGGAGGATCCTGGCTCTGATCCCCCAGATGTAGGGAGCTCCCATAGCATCCTGGCTCTCCCCCCCCACCAGATGTAGGGAGGATCCTGGCTCTGTCCCCCCAGGTGTAGGGAACTCCCAGAACATCCTGGCTGTGTCCTCCCTCAGATGTAGGGAGGATCCTGCCTCTGTCCCCCCAGATGTAGGGAGGATCCTGGCTCTGACCCCCCCAGCTGCAGGGAGGATCCTGGCTCTGACCCCCCCAGCTGCAGGGAGGATCCTGGCTCTGATCCCCCAGATGTAGGGAGCTCCCATAGCATCCTGGCTCTCCCCCCCCACCAGATGTAGGGAGGATCCTGGCTCTGACCCCCCAGGTGTAGGGAACTCCCAGAACATCCTGGCTGTGTCCTCCCTCAGATGTAGGGAGGATCCTGCCTCTGTCCCCCCAGATGTAGGGAGGATCCTGGCTCTGACTCCCCAGAGGTAGGGAGGATCCTGGCTCTGTCCCCCCAGGTGTAGGGATGATCCTGGCTCTGTTCCCCCAGGTGTAGGGAGCTCCCAGAGCATCCTGGCTGTTCCCCCCCACCACCCAGATGTAGGGAGGATCCTGCCTCTGTCCCCCCAGATGTAGGGAGGATCCTGGCTCTGACCCCCCCCAGCTGCAGGGAGGATCCTGGCTCTGACCCCCCAGCTGCAGGGAGGATCCTGGCTCTGTCCCCCCAGGTGTAGGGAACTCCCAGAACATCCTGGCTGTGTCCTCCCTCAGATGTAGGGAGGATCCTGCCTCTGTCCCCCCAGATGTAGGGAGGATCCTGCCTCTGACCCCCCAGCTGCAGGGAGCTCCCGGCCCACCGTAACACTTTCGGGGTGAGGGTGGGTCTCACACCAAGCCTGGCAGGGGTGGAGAGGGGCCTGGGAGCTCGCTACCCCAACTACCTGGGGAAGGGGAAGTGTGGAGTGGGCTGGTCCAAGCGCTCCTGGGCACAGCACACAAAAGCCGCCGGGACAGGATGGGAGGGCGTGGGGTGGGGGCCGGAGGCAACCGTGGCCGTGGCTGCTCTGGGGGGCAGGGGAGGGGGACTCTGAGCTTGGGAGCTGCTGAGCTCCGTGGGCCCACGAGGACGTAGAGCTCGTGAGTCACGTGGCACAGAAGTGACTAAGGACTCGACCCCTTCCTGCTGGTGAGAGACTTAGCGCCACAGGGACGGGGTTCCGCTGTGGGCCCTACGCTGGGAACATTCAGGGCCTGATCCCAACCAGGCCCTCAGCCCTGGGATTCCCGGCTGTCTTGGAGCAGGGTCACTTCTGGGCATGCTCTGTATGGAGCAGACCTGCCCTCCAGGCCTCAGGGACTCTGTCTGAGCCCGGCTCTGTGCCCCCGTCCTACGGGTTTCGAATATTAACACTGCTAAAGATGCTCTTCAGACTTCATGTGGGAAAAGAAATCACCACACTGGCTCTAAGACGGAAGTAAGACTCGTGGGAGTAAAAAGGCCACGGTGTCCAGGCACCTGGAACACGTCCCACGCGTGAGCACTGACGGAGCCAGTGGCTCTGCCCAGGCCGGTCCCTGGCAGCTTCGTGGGGCATCAGCAGGTGTGAGAGAACCGAGGGGACCCTGTGCTAGAAGAGGCAGGTGCCACTGTCGCGTCTGCGTTCAAGGGCAGCATTTAGCAGAGGCGCACTCACTGAAGTGTGCCAGGCTACCACACGGGGAAAACACAAAACACCAGGAACGTGCAACTCAGTCACGCTGCTGCCCGTCGCGAAAGAGAGGGCTGCAGGATGACTGACTGGGCCTGAGAAGCACACTTCAGACACACCCTTCGCTCTGGCCTCATTTGCAAAATAATCTGCGGACTTACTAAAGGCGTGCGGAACACCAGAAATGTGGGAAACACTCCTCGTCCCGACCCACTGCAGCAAACTGTGAGGGGCGGGCTCTGGGGACGGGACGTGCGGTCCAGGACGCGAAGGTCAGAGGGGCGGAAGGCCCCGGGGGCAGGAAGGTGAAGGGGCAGAGTGCCAGCAAGGCCCCAGGTCTCTGGCAGGGTAGGGGTGAAGCTCTGTGAAACACGATTTGTGGGAGTCCTGCTCAGACTCGCAGGAACAGAGCGCTCAGGACACGTCCTCGGACTTTCTCCACCATCTGGGGCGAGGCCTCTGGTGGGCGGATGCCTGCGGGGGCAGAGGGCGGGCAAGCACCGGCTTCTGCAACAGGGCGCTTGACTGGCCAGTTTCAGGGACAAAACCTTCGTTTTCTAAAACGAGACGTAAAACTGACAGTACTTTGTTCAGTCCTCTGAAATTAAGAAGAACGCAAAACACGACTGCGTGCGCGCGTCCATACTTGCGTGTGTGTGCATACACACACATTAAGACTCTGTTTCAGGACCAGAGAGCAGGCAGGATGGAAAGTCAAGTCTCTCCAATCCCGGACCCCCTTCCCCACTCCTCGACGCTACTAGCCCCAGTTAAGTGCGATGCGCTCGCCCTTCCGGAAAATGAGAACCGGATCACAGGCGGCTCTTGGTGCATTCGAAGAGACAGCCAGTCCCCGAGGGCAGGGCTCATGGGCACTGAGCCTGCCTGGGCGTCCGGGGACCTCGGAGTCTACTCGCCTGGGACACCAGGACGGGCGTGGGGCCTCCACCCCCTGCCTCGGGGGCTGTGCTGCCCGGCCAGCGGCAAGGACGCTGCACCTTACTGGGCTACACGTGCACCAACGGAGGCCGTGCTCTCAGGCTCCCAGGCATCTGGGGGGGCCCCGGGCCCCGCTGCAGCCGGCCCTCTGTGTCTTCCCACGCGACGCCTGCCGTCCTGGAAATCCTCATTCCCATGCTACGTTCCTCCCGGAATTCCATTGCCACCCGCGGCTCACGAACACCGGAGTCAAGCTGCCCTCCCCTTTACGCACCCCTTCACGCTCTTCAGCAGAGCAGTCTCGTGCGTGGAGTACCCAGACAGAGGGGCAGCGGGAGCATTGGGGTGGGTGCCCGGAAGCCTGGCAGGTCAGAGAAGCAGCTGGAAGCCACCAGGCCTGGAAGTGTGCGGGGTGTGGGACCCCTGGCCCCAGGAGGGCCACACCTGACTCGGGATGCAGGCTGAAACCAGGGGCACCTGCTGCTTGCCTGCCTCCCTCCCTCTTCTTTCCTTCCTTCCTTCTTTTCTTTCTTTTTCTTTTCTTTTCTTTTTCTCTCTCCTTCCTTCCTTCCTTCCTTCCTCCCTCCCTCCCTCCCTCCCTCCCTCCCTCCCTCCCTCCTTCCTTCCTTCATCAAAACTCATGTATTTGGACAGAACTTGGAGACAAAGATCACCTGCCTCTGGGAAATTAAAACTGCACACAGGCCTCCCTGCAAATGTGCTGGGTCGGAGCCTGTCCCTGCGTTCAGCCTTGGCAATGCTCTCTGTGGATTTAACTGGGAGAAGGTGAACCCCGCAGTGTCCTCACGTAAAGGACTCCGTTCCAAGATGTACAGGAAGCCAGACTGCTTTCTGGGAAGTACATTCTAACCCTAACCCTGGCCCAGGTCACAGGAGTTCAGAAATGAGGAAACATCAGAGCTGGAAGTGGGGTGCGCTCACACCTGGGGGTTCCAACAGGAAGTAACCCCCAACACCCAGGTGACAGACACCGCTTTGGGACTCCCAAAACAGCAAATCACCACGAGGCTAACCAATTCCATACTATTCAGTTTTCGTGTCTTAACGAGTTATTTTCTGCCCAAAGAGATACTTAAGCTCCTTGCTAAATCTGCTACTAAATGACAGATGGCCTGGTCATTAGCCTGCAGGTGACTAACAGCCCCTCCCCAGCGGCACAGGTGAGGGCAGGCGCCCTCATCGCCTTCCCTTCGCTCGGAATCTAGGTGAGTCTCTGAGCAGCCCTTGGCTGTCTCAGTCACTGCTGGATCGGTTTATTTACTGATTCGGGAGGCAGGCTCTGTATGCTTGCACAGGCTAGTTTCCTCTGTGGAAACCTTTGCATAATACGGTGCAGAGAAGTAAAAAGCTTCACAAAGCACTGCTTTGTGAAAAGCAAAATGTTTCTGCAAAGCGAAACTCGGAAGTTAGCATTTACAAGTTACATACTCCAGACCACACTGGGGACAGCTGAACAGTAACCACAGCTTTGCCACCAACGTATAAATACACCACGATGATTCTGGCGAATATTCTGACACGGCCTCTGAAAGAGCGCAACCAGGTGTATACAAAGCAACCTTCCCTTTCTGAGGGGCTGAAACAGTCCACTCACCTGTTCTTGAGTGTCTTCCAGAAGCTGTGAGCCAACATCTAAAACCAGAATCTCTGCCTGGCGCTAAAGAACAGCTCCTAGAGCTGCTCCAAAGCCCGGCGGCTCCACGACCCTGCGACCGGGGCCTGAGGGGTGTGGGGGATTTCTGGCTCGGCTCTTACATCCGGCCCCCTTCGCTCGTTCACTCACTCTACAGCTAGCTGAGTGTCCACAGTGCACCTCGCCTGGGCAGTAAGCACACAGCTTGGGACAGGACAGACCTGGCCCCTGTCCGTCCACAGTAATGGGGGCGAGGCTGCAAAAGCGACAGGGATGCAGAGGTAGGAGGCACAGGCAGGAAGATGCCCAGGGGTCAGGCTGCAGGTGGGGCAGGGCCTTGGAAGCCACCCGGAAGAAGAGTCAGGGCTCAGTCCCAGGGCAGCCCTCAGAGGGTTCAGAGGCATGGATCACAGGCGCGAAGGGGGTCGGCCGGTGGGGGGGCCATTCAGGAGCCCAGAGGAAGCTGCTGCGCTCCTAACCCCCTCACAGCTGGGTAGGGCACCGCAGGCGAGGAGTTCGAGTCCGCGAGCCAAGGAACGCAGCAGAGGGGGACCAAAGACCACACAGGCAGGCAGCGACTGGCGTCTGGCTCCAGACGGACACAGGGACAAGGCCCAGGAGCCGACTGGGATGGCCCTGCTTTCTCCCGTCACCAGAAGGGATGCCACCCGACCTTCTCTCCTCTGTCCTCAATCTTGTGCCCACCCTTCCCTCTCCCACCACAATAACCAAGTCCACCTAGAGGATGCTTCGAGAAAAAGCAGGCAGCCCACGACAACTTCAGACTGGGTTCAAGAACTTTTCACTTTGATATTGTTCCAAGTGAATAACTTTTTGCATTAAAGAAATCTAAGTGTCACCCGAAAAAGTTCTGTCACAGCGGAAAATATACTCTCCGTCAACTGGACAACAGCTAAAATCCTAAATCTGTACCTGTTTCTATTACGGTTTTGGAGCTAAAGGAAAGGCTGTACTGAGAGCAGTCTTACAGAAACGCGAACACAACGAACAACCAGAGGCCCAACACTGCCAGGAAGCGCACCCCACCGGGTCAGGGGGAGGCGCACCCCCACCGGATCAAGGTGGGCGCACCCCACCGGGGGGCGCACCCCACCGGGTCGGGGGAGGCGCACCCCCACCGGATCAAGGTGGGCGCACCCCACCGGGTCAGGGAATGGAGCCCACCTTGGAAACCCTGGATCGATGTGAAGGAAAAGGACCAGTGTGGGGCCCCACTGCCTCCTGCAGGCCCCATCCTCAGCCAGGACCAGAGGGCGCCACGAACAGAACTGCACACTGTTCCCTCCCGTCACGGAACCGAGAGTACATAAAGCCGATTCCGTTACAGACGAACCCGGAGGGACCCCCCTGCACGCTCCGCAGAACACAACTTGCAAACGCAGAGGCGGACATCCTGCCGCTCCCTTCAAGGCACCTCGCGCGGACTCGAACGAGCCACGAGGTCCCCACACAAGAAGCTCATCAAGCGACAAAGTCCCATCCCGGGGGCGGGGGGGGGGCCGCGCCTGTCCCTCGTGGGGCCTGCGAGCGGCGGGAAGGGACGCGGGACCGGGGGACCGCGCGGCGCAGAGCGACGGGGATGCAGGGATGGCGGGAAGGGGGCGTGGGGAGAAGGGATGTGGGGCCCGGCCCGGGGGGAGGGGGGGGCGAGCCAGAAGGGACGGGGACGGGGTGAGCGCGGCCAGCGGCAGGGCCGCGTGGGGGTCGCGGGCCGCGGGGGGCGGCGGGGTGGCCGCGGGGCCAGGCCGGCGAGACCCCCTCCCCGGCCGCAGGGGCTCGGGAGCGCACCCACCTGGGCCTTCCGCAGGGCGCCGAGGCGCAGCTCGTGCACGAAGGGGTTCCGCCCCGGGGGCGCCAGCCGCCGCGCGTCGCCGGCCCCCGCGCCGGAGGCGGGGGCGACCCGGGGACCGCGCGCCCGCAGCCTCATGACCGCCGCCCGCCGCAGGGAGCCGGGCGCCGGGCGCAGAGCGGGCGCGGAGCGAGACGCAGAGCGGGCGCGGGGCGCGGGGCGCGGGCCGAGGATGCGCGGCGGCCGGGGCGGGCGGACGCGCAGGCGCAGGCCGGCGGCGGCGTGACGCGGGGGGCGGGGCGGGCGGGCGGGCGGGGGGCGCCGGCGGGGCGAGGCCTGGGCGGGCGGGGGCGGGGCGTCCCGAGAGCCCCGCCCCCGAGGGCCCGGAGGGCGGCCCCGCCCGCGCCCTGCGCCTGACCTCGGCTCCCGCCCTCCCCCCCCCCCCCCGCCCCCACCCGCAGGGGATGGCGGGGTGTCCCGGACCGTCGGTCCTGAAGGGCGCCCAGGCTCCGGCGGCGCCCCTCCCGCAGTGGCCAGACGGCGGGGACCCTCAGGCCGGGCCTGGCCCCCCGCGCAGCGAGGCCCGCCACGTCGCCCCGTCCTGCGGCAGCCCCCAACCCCCAGCCCCAGCCCCAGCCCAAATCCCGAGGGACACGACGAGCCGGGCCGCACGTGCAGAGGCCCGCGCCGACTCTGTCGAAGCTCCACAGGGACGGGCCCAGACCCAGCTCCTGCCGCTTTTCCTGCTTGCCTGCCCTCGCTGGGACCTGACCTCCGTGGGCGGCGGCGGGAGGGAAAGGAGGTTTCCGGGCGCTGCTGCTGGGTCCGTCTGTGCCCGTCCTGGTCGCGAGCTGCACCCCGAGAGCGGGCCTGCCCCGAGACGCACCGTCTCCCACCCGGGCAGTGCGATCCGCTGGAGGGGTGCACAGAGGCATTTGCTGATGGGACCCAGTGGTTCAACAGGGTCGTGAATCAAAGGATTCTTTCTTGTTGGCTCATTACTCCAGTTCATGGAATTACTCCCTTGCACGAAGGGGAGGCATTTGGGGATCCCTCATTTGTGGCACAGTATTAACTGGGCAAAAGGTATCAAAATTTATAAATTTCTAAAATTTACCGCAAACTCTACGTGGTGAGCAGGGCTAAGTTTCTGTGCGTGACTGTCCTTGTGACCCTGACGGGCAGGAGGTGACCCCTGAAGCAGGCAGCGGGCATGGGTGAGGGAGGGCAACTTGGACACAGTCCAGCAGCCCCCCGGTTCACATGATGCCTGAAATCATGAGGAAGTAGTCTAAATGCTTCCCGCATTGCTCTGGGACTAGGGGAAGGCCAGGCCCTACTGTAGGACTGCCTGGCCATGGGGTCCTGGGTGTGTCCAGGCCCTGTGAGGCTCCCCAGCCCTGTCCCTGCTTGGGCAGCAGGTCAGGAAGCCATCAACCCTCTGATAATCTAGCTGATACCCCGGCCAGCTGATACGGTGAAGTGTGACCTTGCTGGGGGCCCTCCTGTGTTTAGATGGAGAGAGGAACACAGGACAAAAGAGAGGCCAGTGACTCTGCGGTGGTCCGTGACACCCTCCACAGCCTCACCTATACAGAGGCAAAAGAGTGGGGCGAGGTCCCCAAACCCTTTCGAAGCCTCACGCTGGACTGGGGCAGGTGACCTCTCCTCCAAACCTCGCTTGTCAAATCTGGAGAAGGAAACTGGTGCAGTGCCCACATTTCCGCTGTGCGTGACGGCAGGGTAGCCCTTGCGGCTGCGGTGGGCGCTGTTTCCATTGCCTGCATGGCCGTGGGCACACTGCTGACCTCTGAGCATTCAATTGCCAACTGCCCTGATCACAGACACAAGAGCCCAGCTGGGAGGTGGTGGGACAGTGTGAGAAGCTATCCAGGGACAGGCAACAAGGAGAGGGCTTTTCCACTCCTTCCCAACAAGCAGATCCATGGAGAAACCCCAAAGGCCAACAAGGGGAGAAAACAGCCAGGAGAGCAGGGGTAAGGAGTGGAGGGCCCAGATGGGTGGGTCCGTGGACAGGAAAGGTGAGGAGTCCAGGGCCCAGAAGAGTGAGTCTGTGGAGAGCAGAGGTGAGGAGTGGAGGGCCAAGAAGTGTGAGTCTATGGAGAGCAGGGGTGAGGAGTGGAGGGCCCAGGAGGTGGGTCCATGGAGAGCAAGGGCAAAAGTGAGGAGTGGAGGGCCCTGAAGGGTGGGTCTATGGAGAGCAAGGGCAAAAGTGAGGAGTGGAGGGCCCAGAAGGGTGAGTCTATGGAGAGCAAGGGTGAGGAGTGGAGGGCCCAGAAAGGTGGGTCTATGGAGAGCAGAGGTGAGGAGTGGAGAGCCAAGAAAGGTGAGTCTATGGAGAGCAAGGGTGAGGAGTGGAGAGCCAAGAAAGGTGAGTCTATGGAGAGCAAGGGTGAGGAGTGGAGGGCCCAGAAGGGTGGGTCTATGGAGAGCAGGGGTGAGGAGTGGAGGGCCCAGGAGGGTGGGTCCATGAACAGGAAGGGTGAGGAGTGGAGGGCCCAAGGGGATGAGTCCAGGGAAGTTCATTGTCTTGCACTGCTTCATACTTTCTTTGCTTCAGTTTTAATCCTGTGATGGAATATTCTAGAAGTCCCAGAGTGTTCTGGAGGCTTGACTAGGAGAAGTTGGGCTTGGGCAAGGGGTTATACGCAGTTTTCTTTCAGTGAAAGGAAAAAGACATTCATCTCTGGGACTTAGTTTCTTAGTTTGGAGAAACTGCCAGCTGGGCCCTCGGACCCGGACTCGGAAGGCAAATCCCGCGGCGTTCTCCAGGACCTTCTGGAACACACCCTGGCACACAGAGCAGCGGGCCAGGCTCTGGGAAGCGCTAGCAGTGTCCCTGTGGCTCCTTGTTCTTACTCCGCTTCTGTCTGAGGAAGGCAGGTTCAGAGAGAAATGTTTCCACAGATGGACCGAGAGCACAGGACACGCTCGCGGGCGTGGGGCTGGGTGTTCTGGGTCTGTTTGTGGAGTTTTAGAGTTATTTACAGATTTCAGAGACGTTCTCCTCCGTTTCCTTCTGATACTTCTTTTCAGCTCTGCCTTTCGTGTTGTCTCCAACCCATCCGCACGTTTTCTCCTCTACACCGAGACCCCGTAGTGGACACCATCATCCGCTCGCCTCCCCGGTCTGTGGCTCCTTTGGGCACGGACACAAGTGCTTGTGAAGCCATTTCCGGATGGTCCGTTTCACGGTTTGTTAGTTCCTGGTGGCACCACACTCTTCTAACCGCTGCGCCTCTGGAATCGTGTGCGCTGGTGACCGGTAGGGTGAGTTCCTGTTGCCGCCTCTTCTTAAGTCTGTCCTGTTTCGCTAAAAAGTCCACTGGAAGCCTTGTTCTGGAATGCGCTAAGTGCACACTTCACGAGAATGTGTTGTAAGGGTACCCGGAGTCTGTTTCAGCTTGGTGCTCTAAGACACACAGACGTGGACGTGGGACAGAGGATGAAGTTTTCCTCGTGCTTCCCTAGGCATGGGGACGGGGTGCTCCCCGGGAAGCACCAGGGGCCGTCAGGAGGCAGCGGGGCGAGGGGGCAACGCCCTTCACGGCGGCTTCCCCGGGGGATGCAGAGGAGGCCGGGTGAGCAGGGCGGGGGGCGGGCAGAGAGCCCACAGAGAGGAGGGGTGAGTTGGTTTGCACGTGAGAGGCGAGTTACTAGCTCCGGGAAGGGCCACCCTCCAGGGTCAGCAGGCCCGCTGTCAAAACGCAGAAACGGAAAGGCCTGTGTAAGGCAGACCTTTGGGGCCTGCGTCCAGAGGCGTCCTTCCACGGGCCGGCAGGACGGACCAACTCCTTGTTCACTGGCAATGCCTCCCCCATCACGGGAAGGCGGGAGCCCCTCCACCCGGCCCCTCGGGCGTGGCCCCTCCCGGAGCGGCCTCCCAGCCCTGCGGGCAGGTGGCCTCAGGTCTCTCCCCTCTGCTGTCCCCTGTGCCTGGACACCTTCGTTCAAAGCTCTGCACTTCCTTCAGGTCTGGCTGGTAAGACCTGGGGGTCCTGTTAGCCCCGGCCCCTCGTGTGCGTATGGCTCTCAGTACACCCGTGCAGCCCACGTGCATTTTACGTGAAGTTCATTTGTTTGGAACAGGATGGTTTCCAAGACACCTTCCGTGAGTGAAATGGGGCCATTTTATAGGTAGTCAAACTGAGGCGTAACAGACTGAGGGACCAAGATCCCAGCCAGGGCCACAGAAGGCTCTGGCCTCATTTCCAGGGGGGTTTCTTTCTGCCCACGTGTCAGGACTCCCCGGTGGGCACTGTCCCGTGGTCATCCATTTCCGCAGGCAGCTTTCCACAGAGCGGTCCTATTGTTACAACACTTGGATTCCAGATAGAACCACTTCCCTCAAACATGCAGACATCTGACATCAAATAGGGACGTAAATGCTTGATGTTATATTTTATGTGTAGGTTTTGACCATCGTGGAGGTGCAGTTTTAAAGGGCCCCGGAGATTAAAAAACTCATCCACACGGCACCCTTCTTAGCCACATCGTCTGCTTTATTTTCCTTGACGTTAAAAAAACCGATCCTCGTGTAAAACATGATCTGAAGTGATGATCTGTTCCATGGGTCTTTATCAAAATTTAAGAGGGTTTTGAAACTCAGAGGCATGGAAGCATTTTTTTTTTTTGGTGCTTGAGCACATCTTTCTTCACACTTTGGGCTTGCAGAACAAATGTTTACGTGTAATTCCGCTTCCCCAAATGTCAAAAACCCCACAAATATGAAAACAGTTATCCTCAAAGGAGCCATCCCGCATGAAAAACAATCGCTTACAGTAATTCCTTCTAGTTGGCTTTGAAAAATGCTGTGTCGAATTATTTCTGCCAATTTGCAGAGACAGCGATCTTGTTTAGTTGGGGGGAGGGCGAGTTTCCAAGGGGGGAGATTCGCCGTGAGGCGGGGGCAGTGGTCCGGGCCCCGGGAACCCGCTGGCTCGCCTCCCTGCGATGCCTCCTTATCGATAGAGAAGCACATGGCCCCCCAGGGTGAAGCCAGCCTGCCCGGCCTGCCTGGCACCTAGCCGGGGGCCTGGCACCAAGTCCTGGCGCTTTGCAGAGAGGAACAGCTCCTGCTGGTGGGACCAGAGGGGTCCCGGGCAGGAGGACCCGAGACCCGGAACGAGGCCGGGAGATAGCGATGCACGAGGAGGTGGGAACGTCCGCCACCCCAGGGCAGGCAAGGCTCCTACAACCCAGACCCCGGGCCGGTTGGGCGGGTGGCGCCTCACGTGGAGCCGGACCGGCTCCCTGCCCCCTCCCATCCAGCCGCTCCCTCCCCTCCTCCCTCCTCCCCTCCCTATCTTGCCGGCTGCAGGCTCCTGGACAGAGCCTGTCACACAGCTGGGTGGTATCGTGTGCCTCGGTTGCCCTCAGAGGTGAGTGGGCACAGCAGGTGGGGGTGGGCCGGGCAGGGGAGCCACGGGTGTCCAGCCGTCACGTGCGTGGGCACTGGCACGTGAATGCAAAGCTGCACCTGCGTGCACACCTGCCCTCTTCCCATCACCTCACGTGCACCGTCGCCCAAGCCGCGGTGACCCAGGCCCCAAGGAGGTGTGCTTTTCACAAGTGGCTCGTGCTTTAGCAAACAGGGAAACCATCCCGAGCGAGAGCATTTGGTCTCTCATCACAGAGGCTGGAAATCACCTGATCTGACTTCTTCACGTCAGGATATTGGCCGTAAGAGGATCCTTGTACGTATTTTCAACATTTGATGAGGCCAAGAACTCTCTTTTTGGATCGGAGGCCTTTGATAAGCCACTCAACTTTGAAGCCTTGCGGGAGAGAGCGTATCTTAAAACAAGGAAGCCGGTGTTTGTGCTTGAGGGAGGACATGGGGCGGGGGGGGGGGGGGGGGGGGGGGGGGGAGGGGGGGCATCCTTGATCCCTGGGCTGTTTGCTCAGTCAAAACGGACACGGGATGTGTTTTGTTCATCATGTGGTTTTGGGGAACGATCCCCAGTTAGAACATGTGTTGATAACTCGAGGCGACCCTGGTACCTGTTCCCAGCTGGAGAGGAATATTCGACGGGGGTCCACAGAGCGTGGGCCCCGCCATGGAGGGTGGGTCCTACCAACACGGCAAACACATCTAACCTCAGTCTGGCTCAGTTGTCCTTTTGGACAAAACTCCACATAGGTAATGATTTCTGACAGTGTTTTCGGCGATCTTCCTTTCCTCTGTGCTCAGAATTTATAGGAATTTATAGGACTGCCCCAGAAAGCTTCTCGTAACCAGCACCGTGCTTGTGACCAGGGTTTCGCACAGGCCACAGTCTTTCTTCCCTACACGGGTTCCATCCTGTGACCTGAGAAGGTGGGGTGGCCTGGGGCCGTGGGCACGGGTTCTGCTGCAGCCCTGGGGGGTGGGGGGGAGGCGGTGGTCCGCCTCCCGTGCCCTCCTTGGCTGGAAGGTGGGGTCGGGTTGAACCGGTCTGGAGGGTTTTCGAAGGGCTGGGAGGGTGAGTGCAGCCGCGGTGCCCAGGATGGGGTCTGACGCATGGCACACAGGCTGAACGTGAGCCACCGTAGCAAGTATGTGGCACTGACGTCCCGCCATCGGGGGGCTTGGGGGGTGGCCAGGGCACATGCCCACATCCTCAGTGCTCTGAGTTTGACGCGGCTCGTCAGTGCGGGTGTCGATTCTTTTCTGAAAGGGAGGGACTTGGTCACACGGCTTCGAGAATTAGATCCGGGTTGCAAATGGGGTTCTTCACTTCGACTCTGGAGTCTGTTACTACTTAACAAAGGCTCTACGTCCCACTATGCGTAAATAGGCACACCGACGAGGGGCCCTCCCGGGGGGCGGCCTGCGTGCAGGTGGGGGTCCGGCACCATCATTTACCAGGATGGGAACTTTGGCCAGGTCGTGTCCCCTTCCCGCCTGGGTCTGTCAGGTATGAACAGGTGGCCGGGCCCATGTCTGCAAAGGCAAAGCCTGCCCTCATCAGAAAAGGCTACCTCCCACCTCACTGCCGTGGGGTGCTGGGCTTCCGTGGAGCCCGCCAACCGGGCCGGAAGGTCGTCGGTTCTGAGTTCAAGTTCCATCCCGGTGTCTGTGGGAGTGGCCGCCTCCAGACCTGGCTTGTTCCGTCACCATCAGAGAGATTTAGGAAGAGGACAACTACCTGCGTGGTCCCGGGCCTGGGTCCCGAGGAGGCGGGCTGGGCGCGTGGGGGTGGGAGTCAGGGCCCCGGGTCCTCCCGCGTGCACCTGCAGACATTGAATTACACTGCGGAAGGCGGTAAGGACTAAGGGAGCTCTGACTTCACACCTTTAAAACAGAAGCCCGGGGGAGGTGCTGCACAGAGCAGAGCAGCATGACCGAGGGGAGCCGGTCTCGTGTGTGATCGCAGCTGCCTCTGTGCGCAGTGCCCGGGGAGAGGCCGCGGGGGGCGACCGCGGAGTGTGCCCCGGGGCCCTTCCAGACCCACCTCCCACCGGGATAAGTGCTCACGAAAAATTCGTGCCTGGTTCCCAACAGGTGCGCCGTGACAAGGGGTCCCGAGTCCCCCATGCACGAGCGGCTGCACACGCGGACATCTATGTGGCCCCTGCTGTTTGCAGCCACTCTGTACCTCACAGGGCACGGGGTGGGGGTCGGGTCCTGGGAGAAGCCGATGCGGGGCAGGGGGCACATCAGGGATGCAGCAGGTATCTGCTCGTCCTGCCCGCGGATGCCGTTTCCAGGGTTGGGGCTGAGAGCGAGGGGCACTGGGGGGTGCGGGAGGACTCTCTCCACTTGGCCGGGCCCAGAGGGGAGCCTCCCATCTTGGGGGTTCTGAGGAGCACAGTGAGCTGAACCAAGTGTGGTCCCCTTTGTCCAAAGTCACAGTAGGGGCGCCCGGTGGCTTCGTTGGGGAAGCGTCAGACTCTCGATCTCGGCCCAGGTCGTGACCTCACAGCAGGGGCTTGGAGCGTGGCCCAGATCAGCCTGTCCGTCCAGCGTGCGATCTGAGCGAGGGTCCCCCGTCGGCCGCAGGGGTCCAGGCTGCACTTGGTCGCACCCGCAAAGAGGCTTCCGGGGCCTGCCCGCTGGCCCCCAATGGGCCAAGCCCAAGTTCCGTCCTCAGAGCTGCCCTCTGGCCGCCAGACCCCAGGGCCGGGGTGCACTGCCCATACCTCCAGAAGCCTGGCTCCCTGCTGAGCTGTGTGCCTCCCTGCGAGACGAACCCAGCACAGTGACCCACTCGTGACACGTCCGTCTGGGACCCTTCCTCGCTAGCGTGGGATAAGGGTCTCAGCTCTGCAGAAATCTTCATGGAAACTAGCCTTCCCTTCCATACACAGACCCCACCCCACCATCCACAACAACGGGGGTTTGCTCCTCCACAGGGGCTCTCGCCGCCTTTCCTGGGGGAACCGCCTGGATCCACAGCCGCTCCCAGTTTAGGACCAGGGCTGCTGCGCGCGGCTGGTGTAAAGCTGCGTCACCTCCAGTTGGCGGGCGTGGTGGCCAGAGGGACAGATCCTGGCGCCCCTTGCCCGGGTCTCTCTTTCCTGACCACTTACACGTGACGCTGTTTGGCCATCAGCCTCGGAGGGCGGGTCAGCGCCAGAGGACAGGGCGTTTATTTATTTCCTTTCCTGACAGGAACCAGCACCTGGAAGGTGCTGGGTGGGGATCTGGAGTGGTGAAGGGGTTTTGGCTGTGGTCACACAGTCTTTTTTTTTTTTTTTAATGTTTATTCATTTATTTTTGACAGAGAGAGAGAGAGAGAGAGAGAGAGAGGGAGAGAGAGAGAGAGTGCACGGGCCAGGGAGGAGCAGAGAGAGGGGGAGACACAGAATCCGAAGCAGGCTCCAGGCTCTGAGCCGTCAGCACAGAGCCCGACGCGGAGCTCGAACCCACAAGACATGAGATCATGACCTGAGCCGAAGTCGGATGCTTAACTGACTGAGCCACCCAGGCGCCCCAGTCACACGGTCTTATTTAGCCCAGCCCCACAGTACCTGAGTGATTAAATGTGGAAAGTGTAATCTTTCTTCATGAATTTATCTTCATGAATCTGGGATAGAGAAGGATTTCCTGTGCAACCCACAAAGGGCCCAAGTCATACAGAAAAACATCGATACATTTAAGTAAGACAACAGTCTTACAATAAAAGTCTTACAATAAACCGCTGATGATACAAGCCACAAGTTGTGCAAAAAATAGTTACAAAGGATATCATTACAAATGGATTGCATCCACACAACATGAAGAACTTGTACACAGCTTACAGGAAAACAAACAACAGGATCGTGGGCACAGCGCGCGAACAGGCAATTCCCAGAAGAGGAAGCCCCCGCGGCAGAAAACACAGATGAAAGACGCTCCCGTTTGCTGGTCTGAGAGGCGCAGGACTGGGAGGTGCACCTGCCCCCGCACTCGCTGGAGGTGCGCCCCTCCCCCCCGCCACTGCACAGTCCTGGGGGTTCTGACGAGGCCAAGCATTGGGGGCTATGAGGCGACACGGTACAAGGAGGAGGGCAGCCCCCCTGGGGTGGGGGACAGTGCGCAAACATCCAGCAAGTGATGTCCAGGCCCCGTGGCCTAGGAGCTACACCCCTGGGAATACATCCCAGAGAAACCTCACTGAGGAGGGCACCTTTTATTGTGGAATTGAGAGAAAATGGGAACTGGGCATCAAGGAGGGAAGTGATAACCTAAGTTTGCATGGTCACCTGTGGAGCACCGAACAGAGTCAAATTAACCACCGGGAACTAAACGCACCCGCTGGTGTGAGTAATGAATGCCCCGGCGTAGCTCGAGAGCCACAGTTGAGTGGGGATTTTTTTTTTTTTTAGAAGCACTGAAATTCTGTGTAAGCACAAATGGGAGGCAGAGTGCGGGGGTGGGGGTGGGGGTTCCCAGGCCGCACTTTGAATGGGGCCCGAGATGTTTCTAAGCGACCGAATGGACAGGCTTTGACAGGCAGAGATGGCGGACCGTGATTTGGAAAGTTTCAGCCACGGCAAACAAACCCAGCGCGGCCAAGAGCGGGGCCAGGGGATGGGGAGGGAGGGGACCACCCTGGGGTCTGCTTAGAAAAGTGGGAGGGGGGTCCGGTGCGAGGGAGGAGGCGGGTGGTGCTGAGGAAGCTTTCGAGGGCTCAGTCATAAACTGGAGTGTTAGGGTTTTAGTTTGATTTGGTTTGATAATGAAACTATGGCTTTTGCATTTTTAATTTCGGCTTTCCAGTTTTATTTTACGTTGGAGATTGAAACTGCTTTTCCGATAGGAAGGTTTTTCTCACCGCTAACAGAATTTTCGTGGATCTGGTTTTAGACGCGGCGCCTGGGTTTTCGGAACAGAGGGAAAGAGAAGTGGCCACTCGTCTGCCCCGCCCGCGTGTAGCAGTGTCAGAGCCTGTGGGGGATGGTCTTGCGGGCGTTTACAATGTCAGCAAAGGGGTTAGTCCAGCGTCCGGCACAGACATTCTCAGCCGAATGCGTGTCTGAAAGGTAGGATTTGATCTCAATTATTCCATTCAGCTTCGTTAAAGGAGAGTAAGGGAAAAAAGAATTTATCTTAGCTTCCGATCCTATGACAACTTTATTTTAAATCTACGTGCCGCAGCCCTGGCGGGCTTTCGGCGTGGACTGGCACTGTGGCTGCTTTGGAGAAAGAAACCTCATTCACACAAGTCCAAGCTTTATGAACAGCCGTCCCACTTTCCCGCCGTGGCTGTGCTGTGATGTTGACCCAACACAACACACAGATCCCTCTGTCCCCCGCTGGCCGCTGGCCAGGCGTCTTCGGTCTGTGGAGCGAGATCACTCAGAGCTGGAAATCTCTGGGCAACAAAAGCCTCTGTTCCATCGATGACAGGCTTTGTACAGAAGGGTCCCTGCGTCACCGCGGCTGTGGGTGACGAATCAGAGACGGGCGCCTGCTGAGAGCAAGCTCTTTAATTAGGCCATCCCGTCGGGCGGGGAGGAACTGAGGGCACCCCGATTCTGGTTCAGTAGGTGAACCCGGGGGAGTCCCGTCCTACACTTTCTGGGGCGCTTGGGGTCCAGCGGCCCCTCACAGCCACCTCTTCTTGGCCTGCTCGACGGCACGAACCCTGGGTTTAGTGCTGGGGGGTGGACATTGGCCAGCACTCTGCTGCTGTCACCGGGAGGTCAGCCCACGTGCTCAGGAGGGGGAGCCCGGTTCCAGGAAGCAGACGCCCTCCCCCTGACGCCTGGCTCGTTGCCTTTAGTTCTTGGTCCGTTTTGTTTCTTTGGCTTTGACTCCTGAGCTGTTTGGATGGTTCTCTGGAATGAAGGGGGGGGGGGTCGCCGATGCCCGGTGCCCCAGGGGACAGTGCGTCCAGGGAGACCCTGCGGTGGGCTGGGGCCGCTGTGATCACCACTCTGCACCCAGCTGGGGAGGGTGGGGTCCTGTCCTAAGAAGTGACCTGAACCCGGACCCCCCCACCCTGGACAGGTGAGACAGACAGTAGGTGACAAGTCACAGGTGTAGCCCCGGAGAGGGACCCCGCCTGCCACACAGGGCTACACGGCCGCCCTGGGGCACCAGGTGACCCAGCAGGGCTGCGGAAGGAGGCTGGGTCATGACAAGAGCGCAGGGCGGCCCCTGGCGGGAGGGGGCGCGGGGTGGGCATGTTTGGACATTCTACGTCCCGGCAGCAAGTTGGACGCCATCGGCCCCCTCCCCGGGGACCCAGCCCAGGCCAGTGTTTCTGGTGAGGGCAGGGCACTCAGGGTTGGGCTGCAGATGCTGGGACGCTCTGCGATGTCACGGTGCCGTCTCAGATATTTACATTTGGATGTTTCTTCTTCCCGGCTGTGGGGTGATCTTCTGAAGGTGCTTGTCGTTCAGAGAAATGCACTCGGGTCCCGACGGAGGGATGGCACCCCTCCGTGCGGGGGGCCCTGGGCCCCTTTCGGGACTCAGCAGGAGAGGAAGGGACACGTTTCCTCCTCTTCTCGGTCACAATCCCTAAAGTGCCACTTGGCCCAGACCCCCAGGGGCAGAAACAGGGCTGACCTCAGCCCCTGGGCCTCCTCTCTCCAGGCACCTCCCCCAGGTGCTCTCCTGCCCCAGTCACGCCCCTTCCTCTCTCCCTTCAGACCTCGTGCCTCTGGGCACCACCGGAGCTTGGTGTCCAGAGGGTTGGTGCAGTGACCCCTGACCCCTGTGTGTACGGCCCCCACTCCCGTCTCTTGGTTCCCGACGAGCCCCTCCCGACACACAGAGAAAACGGGGTGCAGCGTGGGCAAGCCTGGGCGATGGCTGCGTTGGGGGGGGGGAAGCCTGGGGCTTTGCGAGGGCGCCCGCCCTCCCACGGGGCTGAGGGCCACTCGAGCCAAAGCTCGACCTCGCGGGCCTGGTCCTGCCCTGCTTGCTTTTCTCGAGTGTGTCTGGGAGCAGGTGGGGCAGCGGGTTGAACCCTGCAGCGCGAGGCAGGGAAAGGGCGGGAGAGCCCGGAGGCGTCACGATGCAGGGTCTGTGTGCCAAACAGAAATTCTGCAGACCCAGCCCCGTGTGATGCAGGTGTGGGCCGGCGAGGGCCGGGTCACTTTGTGTCCTTGACTGAGGCCGGGCCCGCGCTCCTCAGACTTTTCCTCTGTGGGAGGAGGGGTTCGGTCCCTCGGCCCCACGCGCGGGCGATTGTTACTGTGTTTTTGTGGCAGCCCATCAGAGGCCTGGCGGCCGGCATGACCCGAGGGGGCTGGGCCCTGGGAGGCAGGAGCTGTCTCTGGCGCCTGTCCGCACCCTGCGCTCCCTGCGGTGGGCATCTCGGCACACAAGGCTTTCTCCCCTAACGCTTTTCTATTGAAATCAGGGTCATCTGACCTTTGCGGCCAGTCCTTGCTCTTAAACTTTCACTCTTTAAACTGAGTGCTCCATCCGCCCCCCGAGCGAGGGGAGCACCGTCTGCCTTCTGCTCATCTCTGACGTGCCCGCGACGCGGGCGGGAGGACGCCCACGATCCCGAGCTCAGCGCACGGGGGCGGGACCCAGCGCCCACCCGCCGTGTGGACAGCGTCCTGTGGCCAGCGGGGCCACGGGCGGAAGTGAGGCCGGCGGCACCCACACCCGGCGGGCGAAGCCCTCGGGCCCAGAGGCCACGAGGCTGCTGGGGCGGCCACTGCGGGTGCCCCGCCCCGGGGACCAGGTCCCGCTGTGCAGCCACGTGCTGAGGGTGTGGCATGTGGAGCTAACATTCGCTAGGCCGCCACATCCTGCAGGGACCCGCGCCTGGCCTGACGGGACCCTGCGCCTGCCGAGTCAGGACGCCCCCACCTGCCGCCCAGACGGGGGCGCACGTGTCTGAGTCGGGTGCGGTCTCCGGGGCCTGCTCACTGGTGACGTCCCTCAGCGAGCAGGTCCAGGGCAGGGACAGGCCTCCGTCATGGGTCAGGGGTCAGCGAACCAAGTGGTCCAGGAACGCGGCCCCGCCGGCTGCCGGGTGGCTACTTGAGGATGAGTGGCCGACACGGAACGGCCTGCGAAGCCCGGAACCGTTAGGGTCCAGCTGTACATACAGAGAGCGTTCGCAGGCCTCAGTCAGGCCAGGGACGAGCAGGGGCCGGGCTGACGGCCGCTGGCCGACCCCCAGCACCACCTCTGGAGGGAGCGTGCAGGGGTCCCTGAACCAGGGGGTCAGCCCCCAGGTGAGTCCATGGGGAGGGGCCCTGGGGGGACACAGTCAGGGCTCTCCCCGAAACCGGGGTGGGCCCCTGGGATGCAACATGGCCTTCACGTGAGCAAGAGGGACCCCAGCCTCAGCCAGGCTGCCGGGGGCGGGGGGGGCGGCCCCCTCCCAGGGTAGGGTCTCTGTGGCGGGAGGAGCGGCCTGGTCCCCCTTCCCTGCCTTCCCCTCTTTCCCCCTCTTCCCCCCTTCCCCCCCTTCTGACCCTTCCCCCCTTCCCCTCCTTCCCCCCTTCTCCCCCTTCCCTGCCTTCCCTGCCTTCCCCTCTTTCCCCCTCTTCCCCCCTTCCCCCCCTTCTGACCCTTACCCCCTTACTCTCCTTCCCCTCTTCCCCCCTTCCCCCTTCCCTCCCCTCCACGGCAAAGGCTACAGACACAGGGGACTTGCCTCCCTGAATGCTAATCAGGGGGTGCAGGGCACGTCCCCCAGCACGCAAGGGTCCCCCAGGGGCACAGGGTGCAACCCCCAGAGCACGAGGGTCCTGGGGGGGCACACGCAGGTGTCCCTGTCAGCGGTGCACCTCGTATGGAGGGTCTGGGTTCAGGTCAGGTTCTGGGCCTCGGTGGGCGTGCCCGGAAGAGCTGGGTGCAGGGGCCATCTCTGCCCAGCTCCTAGCGGGCAGACACTCACTCCCCTGAGTTTCTTGCTCTTCCGCAGGGTCAACGGAGCCACTCACGGACACAGCTTCCCGGTGCCCCAGACCACTGGGTGTCCAGGGCCGGGGCTGTGTCAGGACAGCCCCTTCCCCAGCAGAAGCTCCTTGTAGCCACGGCCTTTCACTTGGGGAACCTAAGCCGGGCAGGGGACGGTGCCCAGGCCACCATGGCGTGTGGGTTCCGTTTGTGAGCATCTGGGGGCCGTAGAAGGACCATGTCCCCACCGCCCCTCGAGCGACTGTGGGCCGTGAGCGCTGGCGACTGCTGCAGACAGGAACTTGTACTTGAGCGCGTCAGCTGACTCTTCAAAATCAGCAGGTCAGGGACACGTGCCTCGGATCAGAGCCAGGGCTGGGCGGCTCCCAGGACCAGGACGCGGGTGTGTCCACACGGGGCACGCTGGGGCATGGAGACGGGAGGCTGTCTCATGGCCACTCGGCTCCCCGGGTTCCCCCGTCCTGCCTGTCGGGTGGGGACATTGCTTCTCTGTTCCACTTGGAGCTCAGGCTCCTGGCCTCCCTGCCCCGGGGGGTCTGCAGGGCGCCTCAACTGTCGCTGTCTGCTTGGACACTTGGGGCTAGGGCTCTGGGGCTCCGGATGGGGCTTCATCTGAGTGGGGTTTTGGAGGACGTGGACCCATGAGCAGAGGGGAGGTCGGGGCTGAGTCTGGGGCCCTGCTGCTGGGGGCTGACGGGGGGCGGGGTGGGCAGCCAGTGAAGGAAGGCCGTGAGGATTTGCCTGAAGGCGTCTGCTCCGGTCCGGGAGTGCTGTCATCTTGCAGTGAGAGCGAGCCTCGGAGAAGCTCTGGAACGTGGGACTTCCAGAATATTCACCGTGACTCCTCGTGACTGCTTGCGCCGGTTCTGGCCATCAATCACCGTGAGAAGCCAGGTCATAGGCTCTCTCCGCTTGAGTTTCTGCAGTCCTGGAGCTCGGCCAGACGCCGTCCTTGTCTGGGATTCCCCCTCCTCTTCAGACGCCAAGCTTGACATGAAGGTCAGGGCTCAGTGTCCCCGAGGGTGACCGGGACTCCGGAGCTGGGGTGCGCACCATTCCGCCATCCCCGAGGGCCTGGGCCACAGGGCACCTGTGCCGGCGGATCGAGGTGAGTCTGCTTTCCACGGACACCAGCACCCCTGCCCAGGGCCTCTGCGGACAAGGGGAGCTCAGACGCAGCGTTCACACCAGACCTCGAGCCCCGTTTCCTCCTTCCTGCTGAGCAAAGGCGACTGGGAGCGAATGCAGTCACATCAGTTCCTTCTGCAGGGCCACAGTCAAAGTCACAAGCTGAGCCACCGTGCAGCCCAGCCTGCCCCGGGATGACTCACTCTGCCCACCAGGATTCTGAAAAACCCCTTTGTGGGGGTTGGACTTTTTTCTCCAGCCACTCCGATTCCGATGGAAGAAGAAGGCTGGCGGGCCGGCCCAGAGCAAACCCAGCCCCCGCCTCCCACGGGTCTGCCCACCTCACCTCCGTGCCGCCAGCCACGCGGGTCGGGAGGGCATCGGGGGGGGGGGAGGGACCCTCCTGTCCCGGCAGCCCCGTCCTCGGGCAGTCCCCCAGACTCAGGCCCACGGCTGGCCCACTGATACCCTTCCTCCCAGAGAAGTGATTTCTGAGACAAAGTTGATTTTTGAAAGATTATAATTTACACAACTCTGGTGCCTCTGACACGGGCACCACTTTAGAGCTCGGCGTTCCGTTTCTGCGATAAAATGCCAGCAGTCAGTCCGCTTTCACAGTTTGGCTTTAACCAGGAGCCTTATCATGACGCGGCGATCACGCCCGTGACAGCCAACTGTTATACTGCACTGTGTTTGACACACGGATCTGGTTGGTGGCCGTGGCCGTGCAGGCTGGGGGTTATCACGTGCCTTACTCGTGAGGGACCCGGGATGGAGACACTCCAGGAGGCTGCAGCATGCCGTCCTCTGAAAGGAAAGGCCGGGGAAGGGGCTCTCCTCGGCAGGCGGACCCTCCCAGGTCCCCCTCTCCGTGCCCGCTGGCAAGCCTTCCCGCAAGAGCCCTGTTGGGGCCTCTCCGCCTTTCCTTCTGGTTTCCTTGGCGGTGGGAGTGGGACTCTGAAGGTGGGCTGTAGGCATGGCTTTCCCCAGCACCCACAGGCCAGCCATGACCCTGCTCCGCGGCTCGCCTGGGCTCCACACCTCATGCACTGTCGTTGCCTGTGTGTGGGCGGCCCTGCTGGGGGGAGGGGGGAAGTGCCAGCTGGGGTGAAGGCAGGCGCTGCCCAGGACACTCTGCCCAGTGACGTCGACAGGTGCTGTCCTGTGCAGCTGGGGCTCCGGGGCCCTGCCCCCCCGCTCGTCCGCAGGCTCCTCTCTCACTGTGAGGGGCAGGCGTGTGGGTGTGGCCACTGAGTGAGAAGGGTGTGGCTCCGGGGAGACTTGGCACTGGGGACAAGCCTGGATCCCCGAATCATCCACTTTTTTTTTTTCAATATATGAAATTTATTGTCACATTGGTTTCCATACAAATCATCCACTTTATAAAAAGAAAGCTTGTTGGGGCGCCTGGGGGGCTCAGTCGGTTGAGTGACCGACTTCGGCTCAGGTCACGATCTCACGGCTCGTGGGTCCGAGCCCCGCGTCGGGCTCTGTGCGGACGGCTCGGAGTCTGGAGCCTGCTTCGGATTCTGGGTCTCCCTCTCTCTCTCTGCCCCTCCCCCACTCATGCTCTGTCTCTCTCTGTGTCAGAAATAAATAAACATTAAGAACAATTTAAAAAACCTCACAAAACCAAAGTGGATAAGGGAGGATGCAGAAGCTTAAAAAAAAAGAGAGAGAGAAAAATAGCAAACTTGTTACTTGAGGTCTGTTTTGCATTTACAGGAGACGGCAGCAGAGAGTTCCCGTGGACCCTCACTCGCCCCACTTCTGCCAACACCTGCTCGCTGGGGGATAGTGGTGATCACTTTGTTCAGATTGCCTCAGTTCTTAAAACGTATTTATTTATTCTGAGAGAGAGAGAGAGACCGCGAGAGCAGGGCAGGGGCAGAGAGAGAAAGAGGGAGAGAATCCCAAGCAGGTTCCGCACTGTCAGCACAGAGCCTGACTCGGGGCTCGAACTCACACCCTGTGAGATCACGACCCGATCCGAACCAAGAGTCAGATGCTTAACCCACTGAGCCCCCCGGGGCAGCCTGAGATCTCCTCGGTTTTCACCCGTGTCTGTCTTCTGTCCCAGAATCCTGCTCGGGGTCCCATGTGACATCTGGACATCATGTCCCCTCAGGCCCCTCTGGACGATGGCAGTTTCTCAGCTTCCCTTGTTTTGGGCTTGGGAGGGCCCTCTTGAGGAGGGCTGGGCAGGTGTTTTGGAGAATGTCCCTCGATTAGGACGTGTCTAGTGGGTTTTCTCGTGGACGGTCTGGGGTTGTGGGATTTGGGAGGAAGGCCGTGGAGGACAGGTCACTGTGGATTCAGCCTTGACCTCTGGCTCAGGCGTGTTCGGGGTCCCTGCGCACGCCGACGGGGCGTGGCTATGCGCAGCCCGCGCGCAGGAGAGGCCGCCGCTCGGCCCCCGGGGGCCCAACGGCCTGTCTGATCGCCTGGGGCTTCTGCCCTGGAAGCCGTCTCGCCCCGTGAGTTTGCCGATCCAACTGCTGACCCGGCGTGGACCCCAGGACAGCTCTTATAGGCTTTGGGTCAGGAGCCCACACCACGCGGGCTATGCTGCTCAACGTTCCCGTGGCAGGCACGGCGGGCCGAGGCGTGGCCACCCACCGAGACAACGCTCAGACGCGTGGTGGCCTCCGTCTGGCCTCCGTCTCTGGTGTCTGACGTCTGTCTGCGCGTCTCTCCCTTGTCTTCCTTTCTCCTGCTCCGTGTTATCTCGTGTCCTCTGAGCCCGTCTCCACGGCCAGCAGATTCCTCCCGGAAGCAGGCCAGGGTAGCCCCCGCCACCCCTCCCCCCTTGCCTCCCGTCCCTCCTGCACATTAACTGACCACTGGCACGTCCACGGGGGCCCCGTCGCCCGCTGCGGGGATTCCTCTCACCAGAAACAGGCCCCCCGAGTCCCGGAGGGTGAAGGACGGCTCCCCGCGGGGCTCCGCGTCTGGGGTCTCTCGCCTGGCCTGCCGTGCCACGGACGTCGGGGTGGCGGTGCGGGTTCAGGAGGCCCTTTGGCGTCGGGAGGGACTATTTATGCAGGTTCAGTTGGCACCAGGAACTGGCTGGGGTCAGACTTCCGTCCGGCTTGCTGGCTCCAGACGGACGTGTCCCTGGCTGGCGGACCGTGGCCCTGGGAAGAGGGGTGTCTGCTCCCGCCCTGCCTCGTAGGCACCGCTGAACCCTCGTCCTGTGTGTATTTTGTGCCAAGTGACACGCACACCCCGGTTGGTCACGTTTTCCAGGAGGAGCTGTCCTGTCCGGGGCGAAGGTTAGGTCCCCGCCCGGAGGAGTGAGGGACAAGCCCCGTTGGTGCCCGTCACGCTCCGTGTCCGTACTTGCCAACCCTCCTGCTCACCAAAACCTCCTCGTGACCCTCAGACCAAGTCTCGTGGTGCCTTCGCGGACGTTTGCGCCAGTGCTGGCGTGACGGGAACTCGAGGCCTGGCTCTTCCGTCTCAGCTCCTTCTACAGACAGGTGGCCGTTACACAGCTGACCGAGATGCGTGCTTTGTGCATTTTTTGTGCTTTTTGCCGGCGCCTTTGTTGGCTTAAAATGCTCCTGGGTGTGGAGCTGAAGTGCTTCCTGGTGGCCCCGAGCGCCGGGGGCCGTGACGTGCCCCGCACAGAAAACGCACGTCGGCCACGCGTCTCGCAGGCCTGGTTACGGGCCGCGGGCCGGGCGTCCGGGGTTGAAGAGCTGACAGCATATGTTCCACACGGTGCCTTTCAACGGAAACACACCAACAAGGTCGGGTGTGGATGGCTGAGGGACACGGGGCCAGAGGCCGCAGGAACCCAGCCCCGTGTCTCGCCCGGCAACGGTCGCGTATCCGCTGGGCCAGCGTGCGGGCTCGTGAGGGGCGAGCCGCGGAGATGCGTGTGGGCGTTAAGTGTTTCACTGCTATGTGCCTATCAAATGATACGCTTCTTCAGATTTGATGTTTTACCTGGAGGACGGCTCACACTTACGCATTTGAATATTTTCGTTTTATTCTAAACGTCTTTGAGGAGCATATATAAAAATAAAACTCGTAAATTCTCCTTCATTTGGGGGGTTTGAGTTACGGTGAAGAGTGGAGAATGGTCTCTAAGTGTGTCCCAGCTGCCACTCGCTGTCCTCTCGGGTATATTTGTCTCGCATGGTCACTTGGATTAGTGCACTCTGACGGGTGTATACTTTATGGGAAATAATGGGTTAGGTCACAGCTGGTAAATCAGTCCCGTTTGGAAAGCCAAGGCTACAGAGATTTTTAAAAGGATCACAGTTTCCTTCAACTGCAAATGCACTTGAACGATTAACTTGAGCACCAGTTTCTAAACTTTTTTTTTTAACATTTATTTATTTTTGAGAGACAGAGACAGAGCAGGAGCAGGGGAGGGGCAGAGAGAGAGGGAGACGCAGAATCCGAAGCCGGCTCCCTCCAGGCTCCGAGCCGTCCGCGCAGAGCCCGACGCGGGGCTCGAACTCACAGACCGACAGCGACTTGATGACCTGAGCGAAGTCAGACGCTCGACCGACTGAGCCCCCCAGGCGCCCAAGCACCAGTTTCTAAAGAAGACAGAACACGGGTGTTGGCTGGCTGCTTCTGGGTCTGAGCTTCCCGGGAGGTATCCAGGACCCCCCCACCCCACCCTACGAGCAGACCACCCCACCGGCAGCTTGCATTTCAAAGCCTTGGACACTCTGAAAAGCCCACTCTTTCACGGACACACTGGGGGCTGCTCCTTTTTCCCCGACAGCCCTGAGGAACAAGGAAGGGGCAGCAGAGCACAGGCCACCGCGATGAGTCCACCCGAGAGAAGGCTGGTCCCTCCTGGGCAGGAAGGGGCCGCCAGGAGGCTGTGGCATTAGAGGCCCCCACACCAGCCCTCGGAAAGCCCCATATCAGATTCTGGAAGCAGATACTTGGAGGGAAGCACCAAGCCGGGAAGCCAGCTGCCCTCAAAACCACATGATGTCTCAGATGTCAAAGGGCAAGTTGACGCCTGCCTGGTTCATGGCAAAGCCCCAAGCGTCCCAGCTCCTACCCCTGCCACATCCAATGGCACTTTCTCAAGACAGAAGCAGGACCACCTGTGGGAATACACACCGGTGTGATGGTTAACCTCAAGGGCCGACTTGCCTGGATCATGGGGTGGCCAGATAGTTGGTCACACATTATCCTGGTGTGTCTGGGGGGGGGGTGTTTCTGGATGGGGTTCAGGGAGGCAGACGGCCACCCCACCTGAACGGCCACTTGCCCAGCAGCAGAGGGTCTCCCCTGCCTCGCCCCACCGGGACGGCAAGGCCGTGGTTCTGTCCCTGGACCCGTGCCCACGTGCAGTGGGAAACGTCGTACCTGTTGAGTGAGTTGTACTGGAGATAAGATACGACTCAGACGTGCCCGCCAGGCCTGGTTCGTGACTGCAGTGAGTTACGCCCGGACTTCGCTGTTGGGGGGGTTACCGGGGACCTGGTTTTCATTATTGAAGAGTCCGAATTAGAGATTCTGTTGAAAACATACAGGCTGGTCTTATCCCATTGAAGAACAAAAAATCAATAATGAAGTTCCTCCCAGAAGGATTCCGACCAGGTCCGCTGTAATGAATAGATATGTCGGTCACGTATTTTATTATAAAAGTTATTCACTCGAAAACGGAAGCTTTAACAACCAGAGCTGTTTGCTCGGTCCACGCTCTTATTGATCCCGACAATTCATTTAACAGGACATTTTCAGTCTATCGTTCTCAAGGTCGGCCCCGGACCAGCAGCGTTTGAGAAACGGGTCCCAGCCCCACCGACTGGGTCCTACCGCCGGTGGTGTTGGGGGGTCTGCACTCTGACGGTCGCGCCCCGGACATTTTAGGGCCCTGACGCCTGGGGGTCACTGCCTGAGCCCAGCTCCCGGTTTTGCAGAATTTTGGGAAACACAAAGCCGGTGGGTGACAGGGGATAAGAGTGTGAGCTTGGGAGGGGCTTCCGGGCAGGGAGCACAGCTGAGCACACGGGACGTAGGTGACCGAGTCCAACAGGGTCCATGACCACGTCTCCTCTGGCAGCAGCAGAGGCCGCACCTCGTTTTGCAGCAGGCAGCGTGGCCTGATCAGAGCCCGTGACGGCCACCACCTGCTGTGTCATAACCTTGGCACGCCCACACGCTCACATGCCCGGTGACGTCTCTGGCACTGTGCTTCCCCAGGGCCTACAGGCACTGAGGACTCTCGTCTGTCTTCTCTAGGTTTTTGGAAGTTTACTGAGCAGCGGAGAGCCCGCCCTGTGTCCCCTCCCCCGCCCCCTCATCCCACCCGCTGCCCAGTGGGCGAAGCTTTCGCCCTTCGCCTTCGTGTTCCCTCTCCTTCATGTGTTTCGCTGTCCTTTTGCGTGAAGAAGTCGTTAACCAAACAACAACACAACAGCAAGTTGAGGGGCGATCGTGACTCGGGAGGGTCGATGAGGCCGGCAGACAGAGAGGCCAGCTGGACTGGACGCGAGAAAGCAGCCTGACTCTTCACGAACCAGGACGGGAAAATGCTGTTACCAAACCCCCTTCGCGCAAGGCCGTTCAAGCGACCACAGGCTAGCAGAAGTGAAACAGAATGACGAAAGTGTTTGCTTAATCTGAAGGAAGGAAAGAGGGCATAAAGCAATGAAATGTAGGTGGGGTAACAAAGAAAACAAAAGCAAAAGCGTAGATTTAGACTGAATTATACCAGTAATCATATTTAAAAAAATTTTTTTTTTTCAACGTTTATTTATTTTTGGGACAGAGAGAGACAGAGCATGAACGGGGGAGGGGCAGAGAGAGAGGGAGACACAGAATCGGAAACAGGCTCCAGGCTCCGAGCCATCAGCCCAGAGCCCGACGCGGGGCTCGAACTCACGGAGCGCGAGATCGTGACCTGGCTGAAGTCGGACGCTCAACCGACTGCGCCACCCAGGCGCCCCAGTAATCATATTTTACATTATCGTTAACTGCATTAACACGAGGATCATCAGCTTGAAAAGGTTATCAAAGAAGAGAAAAGAGTTATACCATGCCCTTAACCAAAGAAAGCGGGCGTGGCCGGAATAATGTCAGACGAAGTCGGCATTGACATGAGGAACAGAGCAGACGCGAGGAACAGAGTTCCTGCGTTAGAGGGAACAGGGGACAATCCGCAATGGTCAGGAGCCAGTCAGGGATGACCTAACAATTTTAAATTTGACGCGTCGAATAACTTAACCTCAAAGGTACGTAAAGCAGAAACAAAACAAAACAAAACAAAAACCCCTAAATAGACAAATGCACAATCGTAGTTGGATATTTGAATCTACCCTTACCAGGAACTGAGGCCAAGTAGAACAGTTCAGTTATCAAACTGTGTCTAATTGACGTCTACGGGGTATTGCTTGCTCACCAGACTGCGGGATACGCGCTCTTTTTAAGTGCCTTTACTAACATTGATCACAGGCTGGACCACGATACAAGTTTCAGTATATTTAAACTCTGAAATAATAAAATGTTTTCTGACTCTGATACAATGAAGCTAAAAATCGGTAGCAAAAACATCAAAAAACAGCCCTCCAAACGTTTGGACATCAAGCAACACTCTTCTAAATAACCTATGCATCTCCTCCGGCAGCAGAGGAAAGAAAAATCTAAAATGATTGAAATTGAAAACTATTTGGAACTGAATGATACAGAAAAACAACAACAACAACAACAAAATTGTGCGATTCACCTAACACCATACTTAGTGGAAAATTCATAGACTTAAATGTGTTAGCAAATAAGACAGCTTGGAAATCAATAATCTGAGTATCCATTTGGGAAAGTTAGAAAATGGAAAACAAAATTCCAAATGAGCAGAAGGAAGTAAATGATACAAGAGCAGAAATCAATGAGATAAAGGTCATGGGCACCACTCAACTTTGAGAAACCCAGTTAACCAAACTGTCGTAAGACAGAAAGGAAACAGGGATGCTCCTGTGTCTGTTAAAGAAGCTGGATGTATATTTAGAAAGGAAATGACACTCCCTTGTGAATCCACTCATGTGATCCACCGAATATTGGAGAAAGAAATAGCACAGACATTAAGCAAATTCTCTGAGAGAATAGGAAAGGAGAAAACACTTATATATATATATATATATATATATAATATTTTATTATAATTTATATATAATTTATTATTATATAATTATATATTATATATTTATATATTACACATTTATAATTTATATATAATTTATATTATATTATATATTATATATAAATATATAAATATGTAATATAAATATATATTTATATATATTTATATATATTTATATATATAATATATATAAGTATATAAATATGTAATATAAATATATATTTATATATAAATACATATATAAATAAATATAAATATATAAATATATAATACATATATAAATATATATTATATTTATATATCATACATATTATATATAATATATAATTTATATATAAATATATTATATATATTTATATATAAAATATAATATATTTATATATATTATATATATATATTTTTTGCCACTCACATAACCTTGATCGCAAAACCTCATGAAAATGTAAGAGAGGAAAATTGCAGACCGATTTCTCTCATGAACAAAGATGCATCAAAAGTTAAAATCTTAGCCAACTGAAGGCACAGAAGAACCTTAAATTCATATCACTAAGTGAAAGAAGCCAGTCTGAAAAGGGTACATACAGACTATATTTTTTTTAACATTTCTTATTGAGAGACAGAGAGACAGCACACGAGTGGGGGAGGGGCAGAGAGAGAGGGAGACCCAGAATCCGAAGCAGGCTCCAGGCTCTGAGCCGTCGGCACAGAGCCCGATGCGGGGCTCGAACCCACAAACCGTGAGATCATGACCTGAGCCGAAGTCGGATGTTTAACCGACCGCGCCACCCAGACGCCCCAATACATACGGACTGTATGATTCCAACTCCGTGACATTCTGGAAAAGTCAGAACCACACAGACAGTAGAAAGATCAGCGTTTGCCAGCAGTGAGGGAGGTTGGAGGCATGAAAAGGTGGAGCACAGAGGATTTTTAGGGTTTTGTGATGCTATCTGCTGGATACAAGTCATGACCCGTTTGTCCAAACCCGTGGGACCTGCGACAGGAAGAACCTAACGCGAACTGTGCACCTTAATTACTCATGATGTATCAGTATCGCTCACTGACTGTGTCGGCACAGAGAAGGGAAACCGCTGGTGGAGGCGGGGCCAGAGGGCGGTGTCTACAGAACTCTGTGTACTTTCTGCTCAGTTTTTCTGCAGACCTAAATAGTTCTGTTTTAAAACCTGTTGTAGTTTTTTTTTTTTTAAAACTCCATGCCTAGCACAGAGCCCAACATGGACCTTGAACTCACAACCCTGCGATCAAGACCTGAGTTGAGATAAAGAGCTGGATGCTTAACCGACCGAGCCACCCAGGCACTCCTAAAATTTGTTGTATTTTTTTGTGTTAGCGACAATTAGAAAAACAATTTTTACACTGCACCAAAAAATAATAAAATAACCAAGAACAAAATAGAATCAAAGATGTACAAGAATCATTTATAAACGTTTACACAACATCATAGAAGTCCTAAAGGGTAGAGATATACCATGGTCATGGACAGGATGCCTCATGTTTAAAGATATTAATTCT